>NC_088218.1:23065801-23133301 GCF_036934945.1 Oncorhynchus masou masou
TCAGCCCGATACATTTTAAACAACATATTTAGTGTACTTAGCACAGGGAAGATCATAACAATACCTCTTTAATTATTTGTCTACAAACTACCTTTTCCATCTTTAGACCACATTTGATTCATTCGAAATCAAGGCACATGGACTTTGTTTGAACTTTATTAATCAAATCGGCTGCAAGCCGATGCCAAAACTAGAGGCTGGTGTGAAAGTGTGGAATAGTGCCAGATCCTAAATTTAGTCCCCGCCATTTAAACTCCATATGGAGTGTCTATACACTGGTGATTACCTGGACAGGGTGGAAACTGCAAACACACTCATTGAATGGCTTTCCACATCATATCTTATTTTTAGAACAGAATCGAATTTGGTAACTGGCGGTTTTCCTGGTCAGGTCACAGGTTCAGGGCAAACTCAGGATCTCAGAATATTTTTTATTTTTTTATTTATTTCACCTTTATTTAACCAGGTAGGCAAGTTGAGAACAAGTTCTCATTTACAATTGCGACCTGGCCAAGATAAAGCAAAGCAGTTTCACACATACAACGACACAGAGTTACACATGGAGCAAAACAAACATACAGTCAATAATACAGTATAAACAAGTCTATATACGATGTGAGCAAATGAGGTGAGATAAGGGAGGTAAAGGCAAAAAAAAAGGCCATGGTGGCAAAGTAAATACAATATAGCAAGTAAAACACTGGAATGGTAGATTTGCAGTGGAAGAATGTGCAAAGTAGAAATAAAAATAATGAGGTGCAAAGGAGCAAAATAAATAAATTAAATACAGTAGGGAAAGAGGTAGTTGTTTGGGCTAAAATATCATATGATAGAGGGCAATGTGGTGTGGATAAAACCATGGTATTTATATACTGTAGGTGCTGTGAAGTGTAGCAGCCAATCCTGTGAGATGGGTGGAGTCTGTCCACTGCCCAGCAGCATCATGTTCTAGTCTAGCAGACATCCAGCTGGCCTGTGTGTGTGTGTGTGTGTGTGTGTGTGTGTGTACTGTCGATGACTTCCCCTCAGCCAGTGGGGCAACCAGAGCAGACAGCTGTACTTGCTGACATCATCTCATCTGACAGATGCTCCAATCTACTCAACCATATGTTAACAGACAGCATTAATATAGCTGCTGTGAACACCTCTTATGTGGTGTCTGCTGGTGTGGACAAATTAGAGACTTCACTGAATGGACTGTGGGCTTTACAGGTCAACCTTGTCATAGGAAAATGACATAAGCATATGTGGGAAAAAAGGCACGTTGACAACATTATACTGTACCTGCCTCCCACTTCTACTCACAAATGAATGTTCAAAAGGCACAATATGAATACATTTTGATACATTTGTTACCCCTATTCCACTATTTTCTGACACATTTTTAGTCATGAATCTTGTTCTGGAGGCAGCTCTGCAGAGTGGTCACTAGCAGGCACAGCCACAAAGTTATGAAATCTGATTTTAAACCCAACCCTAACCACACTGCTAACCCTCACACACACACACCTCTCCTCTCCTTCTGGTCAAACCTGCTCCCTCTCTCTCTCTCAATTCAGTTCAATTCAATTCAAAGGGCTTTATTGGCATGGAAAGCCAGCATAAGGGTTTGTGCTCAGGCTATAATCACCTCTAGACTGAGGGTTTGTGCTCTCTCTCTCTCTCTCTCTCTCTACTCATTCCAGGGTTTTACTTTATTTGTACTATTTTCTACATTGTAGAATAATAGTGAAGACACCAAAACTATGAAATAACACACGTGGAATAATGTAGTAACCAAAAAAGTGTTAAACAAATCAAAACACATTTTAGATTCTAGCCACCCTTTGCCTCGATGACAGCTTTGCACACTCTTGGCATTCTCTCAACCAGCTTCGTGAGGTATTCACCTGGAATTTATTTCAATTAACAGGTGTGCCTTTTTTGAAAGTTAATTTGTGGAATTTCTTTCCTTCTTAATGTGTTTGTGCCAATCAGTTGTGTTGTGACAAAGTAGGGGTGGTCTACAGAAGATAGGTATTCCGACGCAAAAACCACAGTCACAAAAACCATCAAGCGCTGCGATGAAACCGGCTCTCATGAGGACCGCCACAGGGAAGGAAGACCCAGTGATACCTCTGATGCAGAGGATACGTTCATTAGAGTTACTGGCCTCAGAAGTTGCAGCCCAAATCAATTCTTCACGGTTCAAGTAACAGACACATCTCAACATCAACTGTTCAGAGGAGACTGCGTGAATTAGGCCTTCATGGTCAAATTGCTGTAAAGGACACCACTACTAAAGGACACCAATAATAAGAAGAGACTTGCTTGGGCAAAGAAACATGAGCAATGGACATTAGACCAGTGGAAATCTGTCCTTTGGTCTGATGAGTCCAAATGTAGATTTTTGGTTCCAACCACCGTGTCGCAGAGTAGGTGAATGGATGATCTCCGCATGTGTAGTTCCCACCGTGAAGCATGGAGGAGGAGGTGTGATGGTGCTTTGCTGGTGACACTGTCCATGATTCATTTAGACTTCAAGGCACACTTAACCAGCATAGACACAGCATTCTGCAGCGATACACCATCCCATCTGGTTTGTGCTTAGTGGGACTATCATTTGTTTTTCAACAGCACAATGACCAGGCTGTGTAAGGGCTATTTGACCAAGAAGGAGAGTGATGGAGTGCTGTATCAAATGACCTGGCCTCTACAATCACCCGACCTCAACCCAATTGAGATGGTTTGGGATGAGTTGGACCGCAGAGTGAAGGAAAAGCAGCCAACAAGTGCTCAGCATATGTGGGAACTCCTTCAAGATCGTTGGAAAAGCATTCCAGGTGAAGCTGGTTGACAGAATGCCAAGCGTGTACAAAGTTGCCTTGATGACAAAGGGTGGTTACTTTGAACAATCTAAAAATATATTTATTTGCTTAACACTTTTTTAGTTACTACATGATCCCATATGTGTTATTTCATAGTTTTGATGTCCTCACTATTTTTCTGCATTGTAGAAAATAGTAAAAATAAAGAAAAACCCTGGAATGAGTAGGTGTCCAAACTTTTGACTGGTACTGTATATATATATATATAAATATGTATGTATGTGTGTGTGTACAGAGGGATGACAGTGAAAGGGGTGGGATCTCTCAGTATAATAGTCCTGCCATTTCAGATTGATTCTAGTGGGGGCAAAGAGAGGGGCGAGGAGGGACAGGAAGCCATGGCTTTGTCAGCCCCAGATCATCCTGCTGAGTGCCTCAGCTCTTAGCAACATGGAGATGAATATGTTTGACTGTATGTGCGTGTGTGTGTGTCTGCAACGCTCATAAGCCTCATTCACAAACAGGACCAATCTCTATAGTACTCTCTGAGAGAGTTGCACTTAGCTGCTTCTACACCTGCATTGCTTGCTGTTTGGGGTTTTAGGCTGATGTAAAAAGGGGCTTTATAAATACATTTGATTGATTGACTGATGTGTGGCACCACAGTGTAGTGACTGACTGTGTGTTTAGGATGGAAATCTCAGTGCTTCTGTATAAATGTCACCAAAGCCTTCAAAAAGAGGGCCGACGAACAACGGGGGTGAGAATTCTGACAGAGTCTTCCGTCAGTCATTTAGATACAACAATGATCAGTACTGAATGTTGTATGTGGGTGACTGTATTTCTGCGTCTGTGCCACAGTCGTCGCTAGCCAAAGCGTGTACCAAATAAGTAGCCCAGTGAATGACTGGAGATACGCTGACACACTCACAGTCCGGATCCCCCCCCACCCCCACCCCACACACACACTGCCCACTCAAGCCTCCTCCTCTTCCTGCAAAGCTGTTGTCGTGCTCCAGCCTGGCAGTGCAGTCTGGAGGTGATGTGCTGACTGGTGACTAGCCACAACCCACCATACAGGAACTGGACTCGCTCCAGTCTCCCCACACACAACCAGCAGGACATCGGCTGCATCCCAAATGGCACTCTATTCCCAATATACTGCACTTCTTTTGACCTGAACCCAGTGCACTAAATAGAGAATAGAGTGCCATTTAGTACGCAGACATAATATATTACTCATCCTCCTACGGCTCCACAGACACCTTTTGGTATATGTTTAAGGACAGTATGTACCTTGGTGTGTGTTGGAGGGAGAGGGATGTGTGTGTGTGTGTGTGTGTGTGTGAGTGGCTGCCTCCATTACTCCATTAGCAGATTGCACTAACCCATTTAGTCATCTCAGTGTTCTTGTCAATACAAATGTGTCACTACAGATGACAGTCTCTCTCTTTCTCACAATTACACAGTGTCGTGAGAAGAACACCAGAGGACATGTCACCATGTATGATCATCCCACTGTGGTGAGTGGGCAACAGCAATAGCTGTGACACATGTGATACCCAGCACAGGCTTGGCTTCCAATGCCAACCATATTTAACTTTTTATTTAAACTAGGCGAGTCAGTAAAGAACACATTGTTATTTACAATGATGGCCTAACCCCCCGGCCAAACCCGGACGACGCTGGGCCAATTGTGCGCAGCCCTGTGGGACTCCCAATCACAGCCGGATGTGACACAGCCTGGATTCGAACCGGGGGTTGTTGCACTGAGATGCAGTGTCTTAGGGAGCCATATAGCATAACTCTCATATGTACGACCCCACATACACTCTACGTCCCTTTGTAGCATTTCCCAAGAACATGGGGTGAGAGCAGGAAGTGAATTACATGAATGAGACCTGAGACGACACAGCAGAAAGAAAAGAAAGGGTGAATAGAGAGTGAAAAAGGAGAACAAGAAAAAGAAAGATAGAAGGCCAGATCTAACCAATGGGCTCCCCATTCCCCAGTGTTAGCTTACATAACCACTTCATAATGCATTACTCACTGTGTTACTGCTGCTGTGGGCTTTCGTCTGTCGCTGCTACTAAATGTTTTTTATAGACTTCATCAGATGTTTTCCCACTGTGTTACTGCTGCTGTGGGCTTTAGTCTGTCGCTGCTACTAAATGTATTTTATAGACTTCATCAGATGTTTTCCCACTGTGTTACTGCTACTGTGGGCTTTAGTCTGTCGCTGCTACTAAATGTATTTTATAGACTTCATCAGATGTTTTCCCACTGTGTTACTGCTGCTGTGGGCTTTAGTCTGTCGCTGCTACTAAATGTTTTTTATAGACTTCATCAGATGTTTTCCCACTGTGTTACTGCTGCTGTGGGCTTTAGTCTGTCGCTGCTACTAAATGTATTTTATAGACTTCATCAGATGTTTTCCCACTGTGTTACTGCTGCTGTGGGATCTGGTCTGTCGCTGCTACTAAATGTCTTTTATAGACTTCATCAGATGTTTTCCCACTGTGTTACTGCTGCTGTGGGATCTGGTCTGTCGCTGCTACTAAATGTCTTTTATAGACTTCATCAGATGTTTTCCCACTGTGTTACTGCTGCTGTGGGATCTGGTCTGTCGCTGCTACTAAATGTCTTCATAGGGTCGACCAGATGATCTTGCACTGTTTTGGAGCTAGGAGGACAATTAGTGTGCTTTTCAAAAAATACAATGAAGCAAGCGCACATTTTCTTCAGGAAATATACACTTTCACGTTCTATTTCTTCCATCGGGTGTAACTATATTTTTGTGTCCAATCACACAGTCGCACAGATACAAACTATTTTGCCGGTTGCGTTCGTTTTTTTGCTTCCGATCTCCTCCTTCATCAACTTTATAATCAGTAGTCTGATCGAGTAAGATTGCATCATTCCATTCTCTCGTTTCCTCGGTCTCTCCCTTCCCCTAATCGGTAGCAACTAATATCTTTGGGTTCGCGGGTCTTATCTCTTTTTCTCTCCCCAATTGAATTAAGGGCACAACCTAGAGCAGCAGACACGAGGTTATGTAGAACATTTTGAGATCAATGAAGCCTGGCTGGTCCCAGATCTGTTTCTGCTCTTTTGCCAACTCCTTATGGAATGTTTGGCATAACAATGACACCAAAGGAGTTGGCAAGAGCAGAAACAGATCTGGGACCAGCCAGGCTAGGATGAATGTATGATGCCCACGTAACTGAAGGAAGGCCAATGAACTACTGTGAGAATTCCGTGAGGTGTGTGGGACAGACCGAGCTCACAGATTTAGATCGCACACTTCCTATCAGAGACACTTTCCGACGAAGAGCTACAACTCGTGGAATTGGACACAATGGTTTAGCGGCGATAACAGTGACAGTTATCAATCAATATAGCTGTTCAATTCAACCCTGAACCTCTAAAGCCGCCCGCACATGTCGATCAATATCCATCACTGATGTCTGACTGACTGTGGTCGCTGTGGAAACGCGACAGGCTGTGCCGCCGTGGTAACTAGGACAGCTGTGGTGGCAAGAAAGATCATTGGTGTGTATGTCAACACCATAGAGAGGGCACGGTGAGAGACAGTATCTCATGTGTTTCCCCCACACACAGTCCCGTAAGAGCCAGGCTGCTGTGTCGGGGCACCATAGGGACAATGAGAAACACTTGAGGGGGCAGTAGATAGTGATTCAACTAAAATGTCAAATTCTACCAGAGAAAGGAGACATGGTGTTAGACTTGGCCACTTCAGGCTCGTTGTTAGCCTATTGATTTGTCCTGCGGCTCTGGGTTTGATACTAGGCCCAGGCAGAGCTTCTCCGTGGAGGCCCAGGCAGAGTGGTGTGGACCTGGGTTAGACGAGGATGTCTGGCCTTGGGATCACCTGGTTAGTCGTTGGCCCAAAGGTGGCACATAATGGACAAAATACACTGCTCAAAAAAATAAAGGGAACACTTAAACAACACAATGTAACTCCAAGTCAATCACATTTCTGTGAAATCAAACTGTCCACTTAGGAAGCAACACTGATTGACAATAAATTTCACATGCTGTTGTGCAAATGGAATAGACAACAGGTGGAAATTATAGGCATTTAGCAAGACACCCCCAATAAAGGAGTGGTTCTGCAGGTGGGGACCACAGACCACTTCTCAGGTCCTATGCTTCCTGGCTGATGTTTTGGTCACTTTTGAATGCTGCCGGTGCTTTCACTCTAGTGGTAGCATGAGACGGAGTCTACAACCCACACAAGTGGCTCAGGTAGTGCAGCTCATCCAGGATGGCACATCAATGCGAGATGTGGCAAGAAGGTTTGCTGTATCTGTCAGCGTAGTGTCCAGAGCATGGAGGCGCTACCAGGAGACAGGCCAGTACATCAGGAGACGTGGAGGAGGCCGTAGGAGGGCAACAACCCAGCAACAGGACCGCTACCTCCGCCTTTGTGCAAGTAGGAGCAGGAGGAGCACTGCCAGAGCCCTGCAAAATGACCTCCAGCAGGCCACAAATGTGCATGTGTCTGCTCAAACGGTCAGAAACAGACTCCATGAGGGTGGTATGAGGTCCCGACGTCCACAGGTGGGGGTTGTGCTTACAGCCCAACACCGTGCAGGACGTTTGGCATTTGCCAGAGAACACCAAGATTGGCAAATTCGCCACTGGCGCCCTGTGCTCTTCACAGATGAAAGCAGGTTCACACTGAGCACGTGACAGACGTGACAGTCTGGAGACGCCGTGGAGAACGTTCTGCTGCCTGCAACATCCTCCAGCATGACCAGTTTGGCGGTGGGTCAGTCATGGTGTGGCATTTCTTTGGGGGGCCGCACAGCCCTCCATGTGCTCGCCAGAGGTAGCCTGACTGCCATGAGGTACCGAGATGAGATCCTCAGACCCCTTGTGAGACCATATGCTGGTGTGGTTGGCCCTGGGTTCCTCCTAATGCAAGACAATGCTAGACCTCATGTGGCTGGAGTGTGTCAGCAGTTCCTGCAAGAGGAAGGCATTGATGCTATGGACTGGTCCGCCCATTCCCCAGACCTGAATCCAATTGAGCACATCTGGGACATCATGTCTCG
The DNA here is from genome assembly GCF_036934945.1 of Oncorhynchus masou masou. Lineage (NCBI taxonomy): Eukaryota > Metazoa > Chordata > Actinopteri > Salmoniformes > Salmonidae > Oncorhynchus > Oncorhynchus masou. The sequence continues at coordinate 23,073,690 of NC_088218.1, forward strand.
CTCCATCCACCAACGCCACGTTGCACCACAGACTGTCCAGGAGTTGGCGGATGCTTTAGTCCAGGTCTGGGAGGAGATCCCTCAGGAGACCATCCGCCACCTCATCAGGAGCATGCCCAGGCATTGTAGGGAGGTCATACAGGCAAGTGGAGGCCACACATACTACTGAGCCTCATTTTGACTTGTTTTAAGGACATTACATCAAAGTTGGATCAGCCTGTAGTGTGGTTTTCCACTTTAATTTTGAGTGTGACTCCAAATCCAGACCTCCATGGGTTGATAAATTTGATTTCGATTGATAATTTTTGTCTGATTTTGTTGTCAGCACATTCAACTATGTAAAGAAAAAGGTATTTAATAAGAATTTCATTCATTCAGATCTAGGATGTATTATTTTAGTGTTCCCTTTATTTTTTGAGCAGTGTATATAGGATCCTATTTCAGTAAATCCTGCCTGGTATAGCAGATAATGGCATAGTGACAGCCACTGTCACGTAAACCCAACTGGCTCTCATCAATGGGTCAGCTAGCCCATCAGACTGGATGGACTAGAAATCTCTTCATTCTGCCCATAAAAGGAGTGATGGTGGGGTGGATCCGGGGGCAGATAGAGAGAGCGATGGGTTTATCTATGAGAGCTTTGTGTGTCAGCGGACATGGCCATGAATGCTACCAATTGTTTCCCCCAGCAGACTGCGGAGGCTGCAGCTCCTACACACTCTCTGGGATGGAGTTCCTTTGGAGTCGTTAATGAACTGAACAGACCACTTAACGCATCTCTCAAAGAGACCCAGGCAGTCTGGTGGGAATCTAAGGGAGTCGAATTCCTTCTGTGTGTGGACCTAGAGGTGACTCGCAGTGGTTTTATTATTCACATAGAAAAGAGTCTCTCGCTCTACTGACTCTTCTAATTGAATCGACTCACCTGTATCTGTTCACGAGGCCAAATGATTCAGGTCCAGAAACAAGGGCTAGACCTCAGGCAGTTGTAAAACTAAATCCAGCATATTACTGTTTGTGCTCTTCATACTTATGATTCGGGTTAGTCCCAGTCTGTGTCAGTCTGATCTGGTGTGTGTGTGTTCTGAACGTAGACAGATAATGTGATTGGGACCTGCTATCTGTATGTGTAGCCAGGGGGAAGGACAGCAGAGGACTGGATGAATGCTATTACACAGCCCTCGTGCATCCACACTCTCTCATCAATTCACCTCCCTTTCCCTTATTCACGCTCTCCATCTCGGTCTGTATCCCACACCTTTTATATTGCGTCTTCTGCCATCACTCCTTCGTACATGTGCATCCCATTCCCCCATCTCTTATCACGTCTCTTCGTTCTCTCTGTTCTTCTTCCTCCATGTCCCTCGCCTCGAGTGTGAACGCTGTTATTAGTCTTTACCTCGCGTCGTCATTGTTACATAACTGGGACAGTTGACCAACAAAGCCTCCCGTCTCCACACCGTCTTCAAGACGCTCCCGCAGTGTACGCCCCTCGGTGTTCACGACACTTCCTCCTCACTGAACCCCTACTCCACTCTCTCCCTGTGCACCCCGAGGAAGGAGTTCGATAAGATCCCCAAAAACATCCCACCCTTGATCATTCAGGAACGGTATCTTGCGGCATGATGATTCAGCTCGCCACATCCTCATCCCTCTATACTCTCAAACGTGTGTTTCCTCTCCTCGTCTCTTCTCTTTTCTTCGGTTTGAAATGCATGACTGGATGATTTGTTCCTCGAATTCAGAGGCGATGATGGGAAGGGAATGAGAGGAAGTCGTGCACTTAAACTACTGCCAGCCTGACACTTAGCCATCATTCGACCACACACAGGACACAATAAAGGTATCTCTCTCTCTCTCTCTCTCCCCGAATTAAGTCATTTCATTTAACGCAACAATCTAAAAAAATATCTCAGCAGCTCATCAGGACATGGGATTAGAGCATCATAGCTACGCTCATCTCCATAATTAAAACAAATTCCTTAATCTCCATAAATCTGTGTACAAAAAGGTCACTCACAGAAATAGAGTATTTCAGAATGTAAAACGAATCACTTGTCTGATAAGCAATACGATTGTGTGCATGTCGTGGAAAGACTTCTGCTTTTCAAGTTCCTTAATTCAGGCTGCACACTCATATGACCCTGACCTCTAAACTAACACCTTCAAATAACAACACAGCAACGACTTCTGTCGTCAATCAATCAATCCTCTTCATGAACACCCTCATCAATGGAGCTATCCTGAAATTCAATCAACGCACTGATTAATTAATGGAATAAATCCCATGCAATTAGACTTGTTTTTGCTGTCAAAAGAACAATGCTTCCATTGGTCGATATGACAACACATGACAGTTAGGATGCCAATAAAAGGTCACGATGAGGACAGACAGACAGCGCTAATTAGATGGTCACTCAGCCACAGTGCTTTGGTCCTATGTAGGTCTATTGACATTGACTGGTGCTGCCTGGCCTGTTCTGAGAAGGGGTTGGAATTGAAGGGGTTGGAATTTCCAATTGGATCAGTGTCGGGGCAGGTTTGTTTTCAGGGCACGGCTGTTCCACTGCTGCCATGGAAATCAATGGGCAAACGTGCCTCTCAATCTCCTCCACTGACAAACACGTGTACTCACGCACACACGCACACACACACACACACACCTTTCCATGTGTTATAGCCTGCGATTTCTCTGGAAGACAGATGTTCACACTAGGACACAGAATCTACACGAAACATGAGAAATATGGAGAGAGATAGAAAGAGAGAGCGAGAGCGGCTAAGAAAGAGCAAGAGATATGAAACGAGAGAGACACAGACGCCAGATTGTTGTCAACAAGGCTCAAGATGCTGTCTGTTTGTTTTTCCTCTAGGATCATTCAAACCAGTGTGCACCACCAACAGGCTAAGGAAAACCTCACGGCGGGAAGGCTGTGGGGCTGACAGATTGACTCCCACACTAGAATAATAACACACAGACAGCCATACACTGATATCCTGTCTGTTAGGCGACAGAGCAGGAGGTATTATCTTCAACGTGTTTACCCTGTGACTCAATAGCAACTGTAGGCTTTCTTTCCACAACATACCAGTGAGAACTAAAGACTTTGTTTCCCTGAGCTAATAGCCTAGGTGTTTAGCTCAGTGGGCTATTCCACAGCATTGAGGTGCGCAAACGACCTGGGCTGAAACCCAGTCAGTCACTCACACCTCCAGAGGCTCAGCCTACCTATCTATTTAGACTGGATGTATGGCGGTGGCATTTCCCTGGTTTGCGCTTTATAATAGATTATGCTAGGTTGACTTCCCAAAGGGTCTACACCACATTTGTATTGTAATGTAACGGACAATGACCCCGTGATAGAAGCACCATTGACTGGAATGGAATCTTTGCACACTTGTGCTTTGTGGACAACATGGACAATGCAGGAATGAAATGATGATGGAATTGATGCTATAGTGCCGTCGGACTTGTAGAGGTCTGGCCTAATTAATTAGACGTAAACAACCATTCCGTAGGATCAAATAATGCAACATCTTTCATTTGAAATGAGCGACCGAACCAATTGCCATCGCAATTGCCATTGAGTAGCTAGTCCAGTGGGAAATGGTTCGGCCTGGGATGCCCGCGGCATGGAATGTCCACTCGAATGGTTCCTATGGTGAACAAATAAAGAGGCGACCCGTCCGCGGCAACTCACCATCGAAAAGCCTCAGCATCCTACGAAGCACTGCCCCAACCATTCTGTCCGCATCTTGTCCAAAAACGACTCATTCGGCGTCCCTCATTTTGATGCTCACTCCCTGTGAATATGATAGACAAGTCAAAGCCCACAAGGGCGCGACCGATGGTCCTAGCTTCTCCAGTTAATCCAATGTAGCCAGGCACACAAGACAACTGTAGCCTAATTCAAAAATATACAGTGACTAGTCTACATTTATATAACATATACTATACTTGTATAGCATCATCTTAGAGATGTACCCTACATCTTCGTCCAATCCACATTCGAGGCTTTGCAGAGTGCCGACAAAAATAATAATGAGCTACCAGAGTGTACGGAGGAGGCATATCGCATCAATAAACAAATCGCATGCCGGGGCATACCATTCTAGGGAAAAGTGCAGGGCTGGATGGATGAGGATAAGAGGGAGGAAGCGCTCGAGGACAAGATATGGAGGGCAGTGGGCCCGACTCATGTGAGATGTTCTGCGTACACTTTTTTTGTTGAACTATTCTAAACATCAACTAAATACATCCAGTGTTCGGAGTTGCCTTACGTAGCTGTGGCTGTGGTCCATATAGGCTACTTAATAAATATGTCTAGGTTGGCTATGGGCCTATAATATAGCCCACATGTGAGATGTAAAATGTAGGCCTTAACATCCATAAAACTGCCGACAGTATTGGTGCCTATGTGGCCTGTACTGTAAAACAAAATATGATTCAACAAGTTACAAGTAAATGAGTTATGTTCTAAATAAATCAAATAAAAAACTAAATTTGTTGAAACCAAATATATGATTCAACACCAACTGTTATGTTATATTATTAACAAACCTATATTTCAAGTTGCAACCTACTGTATTTAACTCAACTTACTTTTCCCCTTTAGTTAAACCTAATAAATAACATCAATACAAACTAATATTTAACGTAAATAAAAACCCATCTTTTAATCTGTGTATGGACCACAGAGTTTCCTGCACTTGTTAAATGCTAATATAGGATGTCAGGATTTGGCCAGGGTTGTTCCGGGTTTTGGTCAGTAGATGTCCCCATTGTGCTTTTTGTCCCTATGTTTTTCCCTTGATCCCCATTATTATTTGCACCTGTGTCTCGTTTCCACTGATTGTATTTAAACCCTTTGTTTCCCTCAGTTCTGTGCTCTGTGTTTGTATGTTAGCACCCTGCCCTAGTGTTCTGTGTGCTCTTGTCGATTCCGGGTGACGTTCTTGTGGTATTCTGTTTTTTGTTTTTGTTTATTTTTGGTGAGTTTCTTTTGAGGTCTTTTTGTGTTTTTCCTACCACCTTTTGGATTTGCCATTTTTTTGTATTTTAGGATTTTTTTCTTTATTAAATACACCGTCTTAAGTACTGCTGTGTCTGCCTCATCTTCTGGGTTCTGCTGTCTATTCGTGGCTCAGTTGGTTAAGTGACTGTTTCTCACTCCGGAGACCCAGGTTCGAAACCGGGTCCTGACAGAAACACAGAGCCAAAAATGAACCCAGAGGCAGCCAGTTCCCAGGACCTTTTTGCCACGCTGTCCCACCACCAGGAGACTGTCCAACGCCACGAAGCCGCCCTGGTTCAGCAAGAGGCCTTAATGGCTAGACATTCTCATCTTCTGTCGGAGATGCTGACTTCCATTAAGCAAATATCTGATCGACTTACCCCGGCAACAGTTCCGTACCAGTACCTCAGGTTCACGTACCCATGGCAGTTAACCCCCTGGCTGAACCTCGTCTTCCACCTCCCCAACGGTTCTCAGGTGATCCAAGTGCTTGTAAAGGCTTTCTCACTCAATGTTCTCTCTCCTTTGAGCTGCAACCCTCGTCGTTTCCCACCGACCGGTCTAAGATCGCATATATCATCACCCTGCTGTCGGAAAAAGCCCTGGCCTGGGCTACTGCTGTGTGGGATGCCCATAGTTCCTGCTGTGCCAGCTACTCTGCCTTTGCTGAGGAATTCAAACGAGTGTTTCAAGGCCCAAGCAGTGGTTCTGACTCAGCCAAACAGCTCCTGACTCTCCATCAAGGTTGGCGCAGCGTGACGGACTATGCCATCCAGTTCCGCACGGTGGCAGCAGCGAGTGGCTGGAACAACCGCTCACGGTGTGCTTTCTGAAAGGCCTTTCCGACACTATCCAAGATGAACTGGCCACTCGGGAACCACCGGACAATCTCGAGTCCCTGATCAAGTTGGCCTCACGCATTGACCAGCGTCTGAGAGAGAGAGAACTCAACCGTAGACCTCTAGCCCCTATCAGTCCCAGCTCCGAGTCCCCACCTTTATCATCGCTGGCTCCACCGGAACCCATGCAGATTGGACGCATCTCCCAGGCTGAGAGAGACCGCCGGATGAGGGAGCGACGCTGTCTATATTGCGGCAAACCGGGCCATTTCCGTTCCACGTGTCCCAGGCTCCAGGGAAACGCTCTGTCCCGTACAGACCGGGGGAACTGTAACGGAAACATAACCTCCTCCCATCCGTCCAACTCCCGTCTGCTCATTCCAGTCACCCTCTCCTGGGACAACCACAAGCTTCACCTTCAAGCCTTGGTAGACTCTGGAGCCGCAGGTAACTTCATGGATGGTGTCTGGGCGAAGGAGAATGGCGTTCCCTCTGAACCTCTAAGTGACCCCATGAGGGTTACTACATTGGATGGAAGCCCTTTGGGATCTGGACTTGTCACTCATGTCACTACCTCCTTGAGACTTTCAGTTTCACAACACCAGGAATTGATGAACTTTCATTTGATCTCCTGTTCCGAGTTCCCTCTCGTCCTTGGATACCCCTGGCTTCACAGCCATAACCCTCACATCGACTGGTCTGTGGGCACTATCAAGCAGTGGGGTCCTACGTGCCAAGCTACTTGTATTTTCCCGAATTCTCCGAGTTCTACTCCCGAGTCTTTAGAATCCATCGACCTGACCCGAGTTCCCGAGTGTTACCATGACCTCAAACTGGTGTTTAGCAAACAGAGGGCCACCATGCTACCACCCCATAGACCTTACGATTGCCCCATCGACCTGTTTCCGGGCACTTGCCCCCAGGGGTCGGATCTTTTCCCTATCTCCACCCGAACGAGCTGCTATGGATACCTACATCAAGGACGCTCTGGAAGCAGGCCTCATGCGTCCATCCACCTCCCCGGCGGGAGCAGGGTTTTTCTTTGTGGCCAAGAAAGACGGTGGATTACGTCCTTGCATCGACTACCGGGGACTCAATGACATAACCGTCCGTAACCGTTACCCGCTACCCCTTATGGCCACAGCCTTGAGCTGCTCCAGGAAGCAGTTGTTTTCACTAAGCTTGACCTGCGGGCGCATACCATCTTGTGCGGATCAGACCTGGTGACGAGTGGAAGACCGCTTTCAACACGCCTACTGGTCACTATGAATACTTGGTGATGCCCTTCGGCCTGACCAACGCCCCAGCGGTGTTCCAAGCGCTCATAAACGATGTGCTTAGGGATATGCTTAACATATTTGTGTTCGTTTACTTGGATGACATCCTCATCTTTTCGAGCTCCCTTCAAGAACACACTAAGCATGTCAGACAAGTACTCAAACGCCTCCTGGACAGCCATCTGTACGTTAAGCCGGAAAAATGTGAATTCCATTCATCCCGAGTACAATTCCTGGGATTTGTAGTGGAACCCGGTCGAGTCCAAATGGACCCTAGGAAGGTAGGGGCGGTAGCGGATTGGCCCACCCCCAAATCCGTTAAGGATGTTCAGCGTTTCCTGGGCTTCACAAACTTTTACCGCAAGTTCATCAAGAACTTCAGTTTGTGGCAGCTCCTCTCTCAGCTTTAACCAAAGGTGGCAATGCAAGGTTTTTGTGGGGAAGAGAAGCTGAGACGGCCTTCCAAGGACTCAAGCAGCGCGTCCTCTCTGCTCCCATCCTGATACTACCGACTACGGATGAACCATTTGTGGTGGAGGTAGACGCATCAGAGGTTGGTGTTGGAGCTGTCCTGTCTCAGAGGGTGAAGACAAGAAGCTTCATCCGTGCGCTTTCTTCTCACACCGGCTTACCCCGACTGAGAGGAACTACGATGTGGGGGATCGTGAACTCCTAGCGGTTAAGATGGCATTGAAGGAATGGAGACACTGGCTCGAGGGGGCTTCTCACCCGTTTCAAGTGCTTACGGACCACAAAAATCTGGAGTATATCCAGCAGGCGAAGCGATTGAACTCTAGACAAGCTAGATGGTCTCTTTTCTTCAATCGATTCCAGTTTATCCTCACCTATCGGCCCGGGTCGAAGAATCTCAAACCGGATGCCCTGTCCCGAGTCTACGCTCCTGCCATTCGAGATGACACGGACATGCCTGTCCTTCCTGCTGCTAAGATTGTGGCTCCGATCTCGTGGCAAGTTGAGGATACCGTGAGACGTGCTCAAGCTAGCGAACCGGACCCTAAAGGAGGCCCTGCCAATCGGTTGTTTGTCCCCAAGGCAGTGAGGACTCAGGTCCTTCTGTGGGGGCACTCCTCTCGCCTCACCTGTCATCCGGGCGTAGGTTGCACCTTGGAGTTCATCCAGCGTAAGTTCTGGTGGCCTACCATAAGAGAAGACGTTGCCACTTTCGTCAATGCCTGCCCCGTGTGCTGCCAGGGCAAATCTTCTCACCTCCGCCCTCAAGGACTCCTTCACCCTTTACCTGTTCCCCACAGACCCTGGTCCCATATCTCATTGGACTTTATTACTGGACTTCCTCCATCCCATGGCAATACTACTATCCTAGTCATAATCGACAGGTTTTCAAAGGCGGCCAGGTTCGTCCCTCTGACTAAGTTACCTTCTGCCAAGGAAACGGCTGAGTTGGTAATTAATCATGTGTTCCGAGTCTTCGGCATTCCTCAAGATGTGGTTTCTGACAGAGGTCCCCAGTTCGCCTCAAGGTTTTGGAAGGCCTTCTGCCAACTCATGGGGGCTTCTGCCAGTCTATCTTCAGGGTACCATCCGGAGTCCAACGGCCAAACAGAGAGGATGAATCAAGAGCTGGAAACCACCCTCCGATGTATGACTCGTGACAACCCGTCCACATGGTCATCCTTTATTGTTTGGGCCGAATACGCGCACAACACCTTGCGCTCCTCCTCCACTGGTATGTCCCCGCACAGTGTCAGTTTGGCTATGCTCCTCCATTGTTCCCGGACCAGGAGGCAGAAGTCAGAGTGCCTTCAGCCTTGAGGTTCGTCAGACGCTGTCGGCTTATGTGGAGGAAGACCCGTCTTAATCTGATGCGTTCCTCACAGAGGTATCAACAACAAGCCAACAGACGTCGCCGTCCCGGGCCTACCCTGCGCCCCGGCCAGAGAGTCTGGCTTTCCACAAGAGACTTACCTCTACGGGTGGAGTCTCGCAAGCTGTCCCAAAATACATCGGTCCCTTCAAGGTTGCCAGGAGAGTTAACCCAGTTTCTTATCGCCTACACTTACCCAGATCCCTTAAGATTAATCCCACATTTCATGTGTCATTGTTAAAACCTGTTGTTTTTTCCCCTTGTCCCGGCAGACAGACCTCCCCCTCCGCCTCGTGTCATTGGAGGCCAGCCGGCTTATACCGTCCACCGGATACTGGATTCCCGCCGGGTGCAGCGGTCCTGGCAGTATCTGGTGGACTGGGAAGGCTACGGTCCTGAGGAGCGCTCCTGGGTTCCTGCCAAAGACATCCTGGACCCTGACCTCATTCGTCAGTTCAGGGTCCTCCACCCTGAGAGCTGGTAGGAACGTCAGGAGCCGTTCCTAGGGGGGGGATTCTGTCAGGATTTGGCCAGGGTTGTTCCGGGTTTTGGTCAGTAGATGTCCCCATTGTGCTTTTTGTCCCTATGTTTTTCCCTTGATCCCCATTATTTGCACCTGTGTCTCGTTTCCCCTGATTGTATTTAAACCCTTTGTTTCCCTCAGTTCTGTGCTCTGTGTTTGTATGTTAGCACCCTGCCCTAGTGTTCTGTGTGCTCTTGTCGATTCCGGGTGACGTTCTTGTGGTATTCTGTTTTTTGTTTTTGTTTATTTTTGGTGAGTTTCTTTTGAGGTCTTTTTGTGTTTTTCCTACCACCTTTTGGATTTGCCATTTTTTTGTATTTTAGGATTTTTTCTTTATTAAATACACCGTCTTAAGTACTGCTGTGTCTGCCTCATCTTCTGGGTTCTGCTGTCTATTCGTGGCTCAGTTGGTTAAGTGACTGTTTCTCACTCCGGAGACCCAGGTTCGAAACCGGGTCCTGACATAGGACATAGGAAAACAATGTGGGCACATAAATTCACATTTCATAGAGACTTTTAATGCAGTAAAAGGTGGATGGCCAATACCCTAGACAAATATTCAAAGTGTATTAGCATCTAATGATATTATAATGCCCTTCACACACACACACACACACACACACACAGTGATACATTTCTCCTCAACACCAATGTGCATTTATTAAGGGGCAGTAAGTATTGGTGTCGTAGTAAAGGTCCCAGTCATACACCTCTTTTTTTAAACTTTTTTTTATAGTTAAGAACAAATTCTTATTTTCAATGACGGCCTAGGAACAGTGGGTTAACTGCCTGTTCAGGGGCAGAATAACAGATGGGGATACCAGCACGGGGATACCTGTCGGTTACTAGTCCAACGCTCTAACCACTAGGCTACCCTGCCGCCCCACCTCTGATATGCCTGATATGAATCAGATTTGATTTGAGGGCATAGCCACAGGAAATAGGGGTGCTGAGGGTGCTACTGCACCCCCTGAAAAATCAGCATTAAAAAAATCGATATATATTTAGAAAATATTTCACAAAAGTATAATACTGGGCCTTTAATAGTCCTGTATTAGCGGACCGATAGCCATCTGTAGCACGAGCAAACTTTATTTTTCAGCATCGCCCCCACCCACACTTCCTGTGGCTATGTTTAAGGGGATCTAGGGGACTGGAGGTTACCACAGCACAACACCAGACCCTCCTGTCAATCCCTTTCTATAACTCCCTGGCACCCTCCTCAGGCTCGGGGTAGGAAGCGCAGGTTGATGGGTTTGGACGGGATGAGCAGTGTTCTAGTCTTGGGCTCTGTGGTCGGGGCCCCATCCTCTGGCTGGATCTCATAATGCTGTATCAGCTGTAGTGGGGCGACAAGAGTTCAAGGTCAAGGGTTTAGTGTTAATGGGCCACCAGGTTGTCTGTCTCTCTCGCCAGAGAATCAGTTTACAACCATAAAATTAAGTATTTTATAATATCCCATGCCAAATTTTGCCAACTGGGGTAGTAAAAGCAGAATATTGCGCAGCTCATAAAAATGGGGTTCGTCACCCCTGTAGTAAGTGTTGCACACTTAAGTTCCCACACTCTCTCCGATTGTTTCTGGGGACTTACCATTAGCCAATCACCACAGATGGACAAAATCATCCAACAACAATCACCTTCAACTGTCTGGTAACATCATTTTGGTACTGATGGCTTTTCATTACTCAATACTTCCTTGAAAATGTCAATGAAATACTTCTCTTATTCACCCTGGAGAGGGCAAAGTACATCTCTAGCTCTGCCACTCTCTTGCCCACACAGGCTCTCACGCCCATCCCGAAGGGTATAGAGCTGTAGGGGTGGTGTTGGTACGACTCTGGGTCCCCTCGCAGCCAACGCTCAGGCCTGAAACTCTCTGCATCCACAAACTCCCCCTCGTCATGACTGGCAGCATAGTGACACAGATGGAACTGGGTCTGGGAGAGGGGAAAAGGAAGAAGTAGATATGTAGGAAGTAAAGAGAGTGACAGAATTTCATGGAAATTACATCACATCCTTCGGGGGATTTAAAAAAAAAATCTTAAGTATTGACAAAGGTGAAAGAGAGGGGTGTTTATCATTCTCTCGACATCGCCTGCCCCTACCTTCTTTGGGAACCAGTAATTGTCCAGAACAACGTCATTGTCTACGGTTAGACGGCCATTCCCTGGAACTACAGGGTACATCCTGCAGAGAGAACAGCTTCAGCATCATGTGAGCCTCTGTAGGACTGCCTTAAATAAACCTTTGTGTGGCTAGGAATGTTCAGTAAGGTACTAAGGTACTTAGCATTGGTATTTAGTAAAGTTTTAATACACCTAAACACCAGAGAGAGTTGGCAATGGCAGGTTGTGATTCTGACCTAGATGCTGTTATTGAGCATTTGAATCATTAGACAATTAAGGACACACGGGAGAAATGGCTATGACCATATAGGAAGAGGTGGAAGGGGCCAATTTCTTTCTATAAGCCTGTCATTCAGGATTTCCATACGAGCTGGTGTCAGAGGAAGGCCCTAAAAATTGTCAAAGACTCCAGCCACCCAAATCGTCAACTGTTCTCTCTGCTACCACACAGCAAGCGGTACCGGAACACTTAGTCTGGGAGCAGAAGGCACCTGAACAGCTTCTAGTTAATAGTTAACCATATACAGTTGAAGTCGGAAGTTTACATACACCTTAGCCAAATACATTTAAACTCAGTTTTTTACAATTCCTGACATTTAATCAGAGTAAAAATTCTGTGTCTTTCATCACATTCCCAGTGGTCAGAAGTTTACATACACTCAATTAGTATTTGGTAGCATTGCCTTTAAATTGTTTAACTTGGGTAAAATGTTTTGGGTAGCCTTCCACAAGCTTCCCACAATAAGTTGGGTGAATTTTGGCCCATTCCTCCTGACAGAGCTGGTGTAACTGAGTCAGGTTTGTAGGCATCTTTGCTCGCACATGCTTTTTCAGTTCTGCCCACACATTTTCTATAGGATTGAGGTCAGGGCTTTGTGATGGTCACTCCAATACCTTGACTTTGTTGTCCTTAAGCCATTTTGCCACAACTTTGGAAGTATGCTTGGGGTCATTATCCATTTGGAAGACCCATTTGCGACCAAGCTTTAATTTCCTGACTGATGTCAGTCCACATACTTTTCCTCCCTCATGAAGCCATCTATTTTGTGAAGCACCCCCACAACATGATGCTGCCAACTCTGAGCTTCACGGGTGGGATGGTGTTCTTCTGCTTGCAAGCCTCCCCCTTTTTCCTCCAAACATAACAATGGTCATTATGGCCAAACAGTTCTATTTTTGTTTTATCAGACCAGAAGACATTTCTCCAAAAAGTACGATCTTTGTCCCCATGTGCAGTTGCAAACCGTAGTCTGGCTTTTTTATGGAGGTTTTGGAGCAGTGGCTTTTTCCTTGCTGAGTGGCCTTTCAGGTTATGTCGATATAGGACTAATTTTACTGTGGATAAAGATACTTTTGTACCTGTTTCCGCCAGCATCTTCACATGCTCCTTTGCTGTTGTTCTGGGATTGATATGCACTTTTCGCACCAAAGTACGTTCATCTCTAGGAGACAGAACGTGTCTCCTTCCTGAGCGGTATGACGTCTGCGTGGTCCCATGCTGTTTATACTTGCGTACTATTGTTTGTACAGATGAACGTGGTACCTTCAGGTGTTTTGGTTCATCCTTGGGAGAAATTTCCAGACTTGTGGAGGTCTACATTTTTTTCCTGAGGTCTTGGCTGATTTCTTTAGATTTTCCATGATGTCAAGCGAAAAGGCACGGAGTTTGAAGGTAGGTCTGGAAATACATCCACAGGTACACCTCCAATTGACTCAAATGATGTCAATTATCCTATCAGAAGCTTCTAAAGCCATGACATAATTTTCTGGAATTTTCCAAGCTGTTTAAAGGCACAGTCAACTTAGTGTATGTCAACTTCTGACCCACTGGAATTGTGATACAGTGAATGACAAGTGAAATAATCTGTCTGTAAACAATTGTTGGAAAAATGACTTGTGTCATTCACAAAGTAGATGTCCAAACTGACTTGCCAAAACGATAGTTTGTTAACAACATATTTGTATGTAAACTTCCGACTTCGACTGTAGCTACCTTAACTCTCTTTTTGACACATACTTACACACACTTGTTATGGGATTTTTATGAATAATGACTAAAGGATGTATACATTTAATGTAGAACTATAACTAAACAGAATACTATGGTCACTGTATGAATGTATGAATCTTATTATAATCAATAACACTGAATATAATGTGTGTGGTTTTAGTTCTGAATTAGAACAAAGACTTTCTGTTCCTTGTGAGAAACTAATGGAGCTATCGTCAGACCGGCTGGAATACTGTGTTCCTTACAGGACATTCTGTCCCCATCCAGGGAGGGGAGAGACCTTGGGCTTGTGTTATTGTTTAACAGGTGGCAGACAATGTGAGACGGCTTGTGAACTATATTGGTTAATGAACACGAGAACTAAATTCTCTTGACACACTCAACCACAGGTAACATTTGCACACACACACCGTTCAGGTTATATAAGGACACTGCCCCCCCTCCCCCCCTTATATACACTGTCCAAAAAGCACGTGTACATGCACCCGTGCCTACGTGCGTGTGTGTGTGTTCACCTCAGAGTCTCCTTGATGACAGCCTTCAGGTAGGGCATCCTGCTCAGGTCCTCTGATCTGGGCTGCTGTCTTCCCGGACAGACGGACACGATCTCACGGTACAGCCTGTCCTGAGACGCGGCGTCGCGGGCCAACTGGTACAATGCCCACGACAAGGTGTTGGACGTCTGAGGCGAAAGGAGAAGGACGATAGAAAGAAAGAGGGGTTTACTTAGGGTGAAGTGATATGATATATACGGAACAAAAATAGAAAAAAAACACAACATGTAAAGGGTTGGTTTCATGTTTCATGACCTGAAATAAAAGATCCCAGAAATTGTCCACTCACAAAAAGCTTATTTCTCTCAAATGTTGTGCACAATTGTTAGTGAGCATTTCTGCTTTGCCGAGATACTCCATACACCTGACAAGTGTGGCACATCAAGAAGCCGATTAAAGGCCTCCCGGGTGGCGCAGTGGTCTAAGGCTGTGCCACCAGAGACTCTGGGTTCGAGCCCACCATGGGGCGACACACAATTGGCCTAGCGTCGTCCGGGTTAGGGAGGGCTTGGCCGGTAGGGATATCCTTGTCTCATCGCGCACTAGCGACTCCTGCACGCTAACCAGGTCGCCAGGTGCACAGTGTTTCCTCTGACACATTGGTGCGGCTGGCTTCCATGTTGGATGCACGCTGTGATAAGAAGCAGTGCGGCTTGGTTGGGTTGTGTTTCGGAGGATGCATGGCTTTCGACCTTCGCCTCTCCCGAGCCCATACGGGAGTTGTAACTACTAACAATTGTAACTAGGGATTGGATACTACGAAATTGGGGAGACAAGGGGGTAAAATTCACAACAAAAAGAAGCCGATTAAAAAGCATGACCATTACACAGGTGCACCTTTTCTAAAATGTCAGATGTCTCAAATTTTGAAGGAGCGTGCAATTGGTATGCTGATTTCAGGAATGTCCACCAGAGCTGTAGCCAGAGAATTGAATGTTCATTACTCTACCATAAGCCACCTCCAATGTTGTTTTAGAGAATTTGGCAGTATGTTCAACCGGCCTCCAAAACGCAGACCACGTGTATGGCATCGTGTGGGCGAGCGGTTTGATAATTTCGACATTGTAAACAGAGTGCCCCATGGTGGCGGTGGGGTTATGGTATAGGCAGGCATAAGCTACGGACAACGAACACAATTGCATTTTAGCAATGGCAATTTGAAATCACAGAGATACCGTGACGAGATCCTGAGGCCCATTGTCGTGCCATTCATCCGCTGCCATCACCTCATGTTTCAGCATGATAATGCACTGCCCCATATCGCAAGGATCTGTACACAATTCCCGGGAGCTGAAAATGTCCCAGTTCTTCCATGGCTTGCATACTCACCAGACATGTTACCCACTTGAGCATGTTTGGGATCATCTGGATCGACGTGTATGAAAGCGTGTTCCAGTTCCGCCCATATCCAGCAAATTTGCACAGCCATTGAATAGGAGTAAGATGCCACAACCAATAGCCTGATCGACTCTATGTGAAAGAGATGTCGCGTTGCATGAGGCAAATGGTGGTCACACCAGATACTGACTGGTTTTCTGATACATGCCCCAACGTTTCTCTAATTTTATTATCATTTTTACCCCAATTGGTAGTTGCAGTCTTGTCCCATCGCTGCAACTCCCATATGGACTCGGGTGAGGTGAAGGTCGAGAGCCACGCGACCTCCGAAAAACGACCCTGCCAAGCCGCACTGATTCTTGACACACTGCTCGCTTAACCCGTAAACCAGCCGCACCAATGTGTCGGAGGAAACACCGTACAACTGGCGACCGTGTCAGAGTACATGCGCCCTCCCCTAACCCGGATGACGCTGGGACAATTATGAGTTGCCTCATTGGTTTCCCAGTCGCGGCCGGCTGCGACACAACCCGGGATCGTACCTGGATCTGTAGTGACGCCTCAAGCACTGCAGTGCCTTAGACCGCTGTGCCACTCAGCAGGCCCTACTTTTTCTTTTAAGGTATCTGTGACCAACAGATGCATATCTGTGTTCCCAGTCATGTGAAATCCATAGATTAGGGCCTAATTAATACATTTACGAATTTCCTTAAATGAACTGTAACTCAGTAAAATCTTTTAAATTGTTGAGTTTAGATTTTTGTTCAGTATACTTTATTGTCCCTGCGGGGAAATTTGACTTGGACTATTAAAATGCTGATGTTTAAAAAAATAATATTAATTAAAAGTTGAGGGAGTGGTGGAGGCTGTATCAGAGACAAGTTATCAAGTGATCATCAACATTCATTGACATCAATTCATCATTAAAGCAGCTGAGGAAATGACTTTGGAACATTAGATCCATTCAAGTGACATCTAGTCATTGAATAAAAGTGAAAACACTGATTTCCAGTGAGCAAAACACATTTATCTTGATGACGTTACATAGAAGGTGGAATAAATAGAGCTCGAGGCTTGCGTTTTACTCCGCAACAGATCCCAGATAGCAGCAAGTGGCTCTTGACAAAGACAAGCCCAGACTGCATCAGGGAATGCAGTCAGGCAGGTCCTGCTGTGTTTGTATGGTTACTGTGTGTTTGTCTGTGGTTACATGCGTTTGTGTACGACTACATTTTGTACCCACAAAAAAAAAAAAAAAAGTTACACTGCAAATATATGTCAACAATAAACTAAAGGAAATGGTCTCAGTATTTATGGCTTGGGCAGAATCATGTAATCTTAAAGCTAAAATACACCTCCACCAATTCCCTCGGACTTGTCCAGTAGTCACAAAACAGAAGAAAACACTGAAATATAGAGGAAATTATAGCATTTTGCCAATGAGAAATTCACATGTTCATTTTCTGTTTCAAAAGGTTTGTTTACGGTGTACCCTACTGAACGTGAACCTGCTGTTGTGTATGGCACCACCCTCCTCTCTGTATGACCTCCCATGACCCTCTCCTCTCACCGTGTCCACTCCGCCCAGCAACAGCTCTGTGATGCTGATGTACACCTCTCCCAGGGTCAGTTTATCACAGGACAGCAGGTAGGTGAGATACATCCCGTCCAACTTCTTCCCAGCAAGCACCTGGGCATCCATCTGCGCCAACTTATGGTCAATCAGACCCTGAGCTGAGGGTTTATGTAGAAATACATTGAACACACACATTCATGCAGGGGACGCACACAAACACACACAAAATGAGTCTCAATAGTGAACATAGCTCAACAGTTACTCTCCCTAGGCAGACGGGTTGCCTCCCACATGAACAAGGTTCCCACATCGGTCTGCGATTTCCGACACTTCTCAACGGTGCTTAGAGGCTGACGTGCAATTGACAGGGCAATAGAAACAACCATATGCTTGCATGGTGGAGGTCGAACCTACCATGTCTACTTTCCACCTACACATTTAAGTCCGCTTGTCGCTCAATGGAAGGAGCCCCTGACATTATTTGCAAACATACCTACATTCACCAGGTCGTCCCAGGCTTGGACAAATCGTTTCCAGAAGGGCAAGACGTTGCGTGTCCAGAGTGGGAGGAAGAGGACGGTCTCAGACAGGGTTAGCATGTCGTTGGCTGCAGCGATGAACTTCAGCGTGTCCTTAGGGATCTCCTCCTGCAGACAACCCAGCCGCGTCTCAAACAGGATGGAAGAGATCCCTGCAGGGACGGAGAGAACACAGTGAGCAATGAGGACGACACAGAGCTGGTGGGATTCTAGGTATCCGAGATGCCATCTCCTGCCATTGTGCCCCTGAGCAAGGCACCTAAGATGCTCTATGGGCACTGTGGCAGACCCTGGCTTCCAACCCCACTGTGTGTGTGTGTGTTTCTGAAGGGGCATAAAAAAATACTGAATGAACCAATGGTATCCAGGCACTTGTCATCTCCCGCCTGGATTACTGCAACTCGCTGTTGGCTGGGCTCCCTGCCTGTGCCATTAAACCCCTACAACTCATCCAGAACGCCGCAGCCCATCTGGTGTTCAACCTTCCCAAGTTCTCTCACGTCACCCCGCTTCTCCGCTCTCTCCACTGGCTTCCAGTTGAAGCTCGCATCCGCTACAAGACCATGGCGCTTGCCTACGGAGCTGTGAGGGGAACGGCACCGCAGTACCTCCAGGCTCTGATCAGGCCCTACACCCAAACAAGGGCACTGCGTTCATCCACCTCTGTCCTGCTCGCCTCCCTACCACTGAGGAAGTACAGTTCCCGCTCAGCCCAGTCAAAACTGTTCGCTGCTCTGGCCCCCCAATGGTGGAACAAACTCCCTCACAACGCCAGGACAGCGGAGTCAATCACCACCTTCCGGAGACACCTGAAACCCCACCTCTTTAAGGAATACCTAGGATAGGATAAAGTGATCCTTCTCACCCCCCCCCCTTAAATGATTTAGATGCACTATTGTAAAGTGGCTGTTCCACTGGATGTCATAAGGTGAATTCACCAATTTGTAAGTCGCTCTGGATAAGAGCGTCTGCCAAATGACTTAAATGTAATGTAAATGTATCACACCTTCAAAGCCAAACTTGTAGAGCTCTGCGGTGAGGTCTGGTACGGTGGTGTGGTCCTGACTGCGGAGGCGGAGCCTCTCAATACGCTGGAGCAGGTCCCCTACCACCTGGTGGATGACAGGCGCGTACGCAGACACCTCCGCTAGCTTCAGCATCTTTGGATTCAGGACACTACGGATACGGTACCACTGTAGGCCTGTACTGTAGGAGAGGAGGAGACAGACAGTGAATCTACAGTAGATATTCAGAATAAAGGGGTGGAGGTATATCTACAGGTCACGGCCAAAATAAAGAGAAGACTTCAGTAACGAGGGATACAAAGTATATTGAAAGCAGCTGCTTTCACACAGGTGTGGTTCCTGAGTTAATTAAGCAGGGGAACATCCCACCAAGCTTCGGGTCATGTCTAAAAATGCCCATTTGCCTATTATTTTGGCTACCGTGGCTAGAAGAAGTGATCTCAGTGACTTTTAAAATTGAAATTCTCAATGAAGCGAAGGGGGTTTAAAGTGTGTGTGTCAATCACTAGATCTCAACCCAATTGAACACTTATGGAAGATTATAGAGTGGTGTCTGAGACAGCTCTTTCCACCACCATCAACAAAATGATTACATTCTCATGGAATAATGGTGTTAGGTCCCTCCAATAGAGTTCCAGACACTTGTAGAATCTATGCGAAGGCACATTCAAGTTTTTCTGGCGACTAGCGGCGGCCCAATGCCCCATGTAAGACGCTATGTTGGTGTTTCCTTTATTTTGGCAGTTACCTGTAGGTTAGATGGATAATGTTGAGTTGGAGGAACTACTGGAACAAGTTTACCTATAGGACCATGGTTTCCTCAAACCAGACCAACATTGCTTTTACCCAAGGCAGTGATTTATTACCAATAACAGTCATAGTGTATCTTTGAAGCATAGGGTGTAAGCAATGTTCCCTCTATGCTGCGCACCTCCTCCAGGACTGGCGCGCTGAAGAAATGCCATGCAGAGACCTAACTTTCTTGAGTTCTCCGCATTAGTTTGCACTATATAGATTAACGTTTTTTTTCTTTCTGTGATCGTATCAAAATTATGAACTGGGTGGTTCGAGCCCTGAATGCTGATTTTTCTGACAGGCCACTCCATGTTGTGTCGTGCATAAGATCATCCCTTAGCTGTGGTATATTGGCCATACACCACAACCCCGAGGTGCCTTACTGCTTAAATATACAGTGCCTTGCAAAAGTATTCACCCCCTTGGCGTTTTTCCTATTTTCTTTGCATTACAACCCTTTGCTATGAAGCCCCTAAATAAAATCTGGTGCACCAATTACCTTCAGAAGACACATAATTCATGAAATAAAGTCCACCTGTGTGCAATCTAAGTGTCACATGATCTCAGTATGTGCACACACATGTGTTCTGAAAGGCCCCAGAGTCTACAACACCACCAAGCCAGCGGCACCATGAAGACCAAGGAGCCCACGGAGAACCATTTAAATCCATTATTTAAACAATGGAAATTATATGGCACCACAACAAACCTGCCAAGAGAGGGCCGCCCACCAAAACTCACGGACCATGCAAGGAGGGCATTAATCAAAGAGGCAACAAAGAGACTAAGGATAACCCCGAAGGAGCTGCAGCGCTCCACGGCAGAGATTGGAGTATCTGTCCATAGGACCACTTTAAGCCGTATACTCCACAGAGCTGGGCTTTACGGAGGAGTGGCCAGAAAGAGCCATTGCTGAAAGAAAAAAATAAGCAAACATGTTTGATGTTCCCCGAAAGGCATGTGGGAGACTCTCAAAACATATGGAAGAAGGTACTCTGGTCAGATGAGACAAGAATTTAGCTTTTTGGCCATCAAGGAAAACGCTATATCCGGCATAAATCCAACACCTCTCATCACCCTGAGAATACTATCCCCCCCGGAGAACACCAGTAAAGCATTGTGGTGGCAGCATCATGCTGTGGGGATGTTTTTCATCGGCAGGGACTGGGAAACTGGTCAGAATTTAAGGAATGATGGATGGCGTTAATACAAGGAATTTCTTGAGGGAAACCTGTTTGTCTTTTGAAACGTTTCAGATATTTGAGACTGGGACAGAGGTTCACCTTCCAGCAGCACAATGACACTAAGCATACTGCAAAAGCAACACTTGAGTGGTTTAAGGGGAAACATTTAAACGTCTTGGAATGGCCTAGTCAAAGTCCAGATCTCAATCCAATTGAGAATCTGTGGTATGACTTAAAGTTTGCTGTACACCAACAGGACCCCATCCAACTTGAAGGAGCTGGAGTAGTTTTGCCTTGAAGAATGGGCAAAAATCCCAGTGGCTAGATGTACCAAGCTTATAGAGACATCCCAAGAGACTTGCAGCTGTAATTGCTGCAAAATGTGGCTCTACAAAGTATTGACTTGGAGTGGGGGGGGTGAATAGTTATGATGCTCAAGTTCAGTTTCTTTTGTCTTATTTCTTGTTTGTTTCACAAAAAATATTTTGCATCTTCAAAGTGGTGGTTGTGTAAATCAAATGATACAACCCCCCCCCCAAAAAAAATATATTTTAATTCCAGGTTGTAAGGCAACAAAATAGGACAAATGCCAAGGGGGGTGAGTACTCTCTTTGAAAAGCTAATCAGGTAAAAAGCTTACATCTTAATTAAAGGGGCAGTGTTGTATTTTGAGACATGCTTGAATATCCTTCCTTGTCTAATTCTCTGTATGGTAATAATAATACATTTTATTTTGTAAAGTGGTTTCTTGCATCATACAATACAATTTACAGTCAACTATTTGGCCCATGGTGTTACAGACCAAGTAAAACATTATTAATATCAAGCGTTTCATAATGTAAAACCGCTATTAAAAATCTAATGCAATATAGGCCTGCATTGAACACCACATATAGGCTACTGTCATGATGTTGCCCTCTTTGAGTACAGCGAGCACCATCCCCCGCTCTCTGCTTCTACAACCAGACTGCTGTGGTCAGAGGTCGTAAATTCCTGAGAAGACCTCATGGACACACAGTATTAGAGAGAGGGTAAACTTTCACAGAGGACAAAGGAAATCCTTCCACCTCACCGAACTTGAGGTACGAACAAAATTCATGTTCCAGAGAAAGTGTAAAAGATCGGAGAAGAATCCAGCTACGAACTGGTGCGTTTGGCACAACTTGGGAAGCTCAAGAGAGACGGTGTGGCCACATTACCATAACGCTGTTTATATAATAGCCTCAGATATGGGGTTTACATCTAATTGTTGTATAAGATGAATGAGTGAGGATGATACTGTTTGTATAATGGTGTAATATGATTGTGGACTGTTTAATGAAGACAAATACAATTCCCTTTTGATTTGAACTAAATCAGAGGACCGCCCCTGAGCCCAGTTAGGGTCAGACATCCTGGGACAGCCCTCTTCTGCCATTCTGAATAAAACCCAACTTTGAGAAATGATCATCCATTCTAAAACGAATGTCACTTTGAACTATCCCCTCTAACCAAGACAGAGAGAGAGAGGGAGAGAGACGGACAATTCTACAAAAGAAAGATTTTTCACCAGCGATCAAGAAAGACTTTTCACCAGCGATCAAGACGACACACTGAGAGTAAATATATATATTGATTGCAATTGTTCCCGAATGAGTGAGCGTTCATGTGTAAAGGATTAGCATTTTAATGGTTATAATTAACTCTGTAGTGATGTCTTAGTCGACCCCCCCCCCCCCATTTCCCCTTTGTCTAACAAGCCGCCATGCCGGTTCATTTCTGTGAATTACTTAGTTAGTAATAAATCAATGATTTAAGACAATTGATGTATGGATGACTCATAGTGAAGACTGGGTTCGTGCAGATAACCAACAATTTACGACGAAGACTAATTGATCAGATAAAATATCTGAAAAGTTATTTTAGGACATGATAACTTTGTAATCTGAATATTTTTCCTTGGTGCCCCGATTTCATAGTTAATGAATTACAGTGCATTGCGAAAGTATTTGGCCCCCTTGAACTTTGCGACCTTTTGCCACATTTCAGGCTTCAAACATAAAGATATAAAACTGTATTTTTTTGTGAAGAATCAACAACAAGTGGGACACAATCATGAAGTGGTTTTATTGGATTTTATTGGATATTTCAAACTTTTTTAACAAATCAAAAACTGAAAAATTGGGCGTGCAAAATTATTCAGCCCCTTTACTTTCAGTGCAGCAAACTCTCTCCAGAAGTTCAGTGAGGATCTCTGAATGATCCAATGTTGACCTAAATGACTAATGATGATAAATCCAATCCACCTGTGTGTAATCAAGTCTCCGTATAAATGCACCTGCACTGTGATAGTCTCAGAGGTCCGTTAAAAGCGCAGAGAGCATCATGAAGAACAAGGAACACGCCAGGCAGGCCTGAGATACTGTTGTGAAGAAGTTTAAAGCCGGATTTGGATACAAAATGATTTCCCAAGCTTTAAACATCCCAAGGAGCACTGCGCAAGCGATAATATTGAAATGGAAGGAGTATCAGACCACTGCAAATCTACCAAGACCTGGCCGTCCCTCTAAACTTTCAGCTCATACAAGGAGAAGACTTATCAGAGATGCAGCCAAGAGGCCCATGATCACTCTGGATGAATTGCAGAGATCTACAGCTGAGGTGGGAGACTCTGTCCATAGGACAACAATCAGTCGTATATTGCACAAATCTGGCCTTTATGGAAGAGTGGCAAGAAGAAAGCCATTTCTTAAAGATATCCATAAAAAGTGTTGTTTAAAGTTTGCCACAAGCCACCTGGGAGACACACCAAACATGTGGAAGAAGGTGCTCTGGTCAGATGAAACCAAAATGGAACTTTTTGGCAACAATGCAAAACGTTATGTTTGGCGTAAAAGCAACACAGCTCATCACCCTGAACACACCATACCCACTGTCAAACATGGTGGTGGCAGCATCATGGTTTGGGCCTGCTTTTCTTCAGGAGGGACAGGGAAGATGGTTAAAATTGATGGGAAGATGGATGGAGCCAAATACAGGATCATTCTGGAAGAAAACCTGATGGAGTCTGCAAAAGACCTGAGACTGGGACGGAGATTTGTCTTCCAACAAGACAATGATCCAAAACATAAAGCAAAATCTACAATGGAATGGTTCAAAAATAAACATATCCAGGTGTTAGAATGGCCAAGTCAAAGTCCAGACTTGAATCCAATCGAGAATCTGTGGAAAGAACTGAAAACTGCTGTTCACAAATGCTCTCCATCCAACCTCACTGAGCTCGAGCTGTTTTGCAAGGAGGAATGGGAAAAAATTTCAGTCTCTCGATGTGCAAAACTGATAAGAGACATACCCCAAGCGACTTACAGCTGTAATCGCAGCAAAAGGTGGCGCTACAAAGTATTAACTTAAGGGGGCTGAATAATTTTGCACGCCCAAATTTTCAGTTTTTGATTTGTTAAAAAAGTTTTAAATATCCAATAAATGTCGTTCCACTTCATGATTGTGTCCCACTTGTTGTTGATTCTTCACAAAAAAATACAGTTTTATATCTTTATGTTTGAAGCCTGAAATGTGGCAAAAGGTCGCAAAGTTCAAGGGGGCCGAATACTTTCGCAAGGCACTGTACGTGATTATTCAGTTGATCGCATAGTAACTAATTACAGAGAATATTTGATAAAAACTATCAGTCTTCAGTTAATGATAGTAAAGACACGACACTACTGTAAGCTATCTCACAGAAATCAAAAGCTATTTCCACGTGAAAATGTTATGGGATTTGTTCCATTGGTTTTATTGGTACAGTAGACCTACATTACGCGCAAATAGCCACAATAGCCTATTGGCTACTGTCTACAACTGTAATGGTACAGCCGCAGGGTTTACTGTAAACGTGCGGTGGAAGTTGCACAAAATTCTCACATGAAAGTTTCCGCTCACAAGAACTAAAATGTCCTCAGTGCCCCAACATTTTTTGAGGGAACAGTGGGTGTAAGTATTATCCATTCCCATTCCTACACCCAATCTAGGAATAGTCCTTGATTTGGTTCATCGGCCACTCACACCACATGGAGTCCATAGGCCTGTCCCCTCATATCGCGGTACTCCTTCCAGTGTGGCAGCTCTGTCCGGACTGGGTAGCGGCCCTCCTGACGGATCACCTGGGATATAAGCTCTGGAGACGCCACGTTCACCACATCAAATGGGCCGAACCGCGAGCGCCAGATGGGCCCGTACAGTTTCTTGTGTTCAACCTGGGTTGGGGGAAAAGAGAAGATCTTTGATTCTGGAAATGTACACCAACTTGACCCAACTGTGGGAAGCATTGGAGTCAATATGGGCCAGCATCCTCGTAGAATGCTTTTGACACCTTATAGTCTATTCCCAAACAAATTGAGGCTGTTTTGAGGGAAGAAGGTGGTGGACTCAATATTAGGAAGGTCCTCCTAATGTTTTGTTCAGTGTATATAAACTACTTATTAACCTAATTAGTCAAATCAACCATGAAGCCAGGTGCATAACTTGGGGGGGGGGGTCATGATCTCACAAATATCAGAGCCAATTTGACCTCCTCAATAATATGCTATGATAAATTTGATGGATGTGAAGTGATTTAACCACCATATATACTGGCTTTCACAGTACTACTCAATTCCAAATGTTATGATTGGATCGCCCTGCTGCCAATTATGCTTTCGGGTTGATCCCATGGTTTGTGACGGGGTAAAAAAAAGTTGTACAAGGCTTGAAAACCCTTCATTCGGTGAGCTAACGTTTAACAAATAAATAAGTACAGTTATATTTAACATGGTAAATTCATAAGTGCAAATGAGAATTATAGAAAAGGATATTTTTCAAATAGAGAAGGTTTCTTATGCGAAGTGACAGCTCGCATGTGAGCCCTATTTCTCAAAACGACTGATCATTTGTAACGGTTATATTAGACGCAACTATGTAAGTTCAAGACAGCATTATGCCCTTTTGAAAGAACTGGTTTCTAGTAGGCTACACAGTTAGAGAAGGGTTGTTTCTCTGAACCTCAGGCAGCAGGCTCAAGCCTGTCAGAGGCAGTCTTGCCTGACTTTAGAAACTAATTTGAAGGCCAGCATTGTGGGGGGGGGGGGGGGGGGGGGCACTCGTGTTTATACAACCCAATAATCACCCTGAGAATACCTCCAGAACCACCTTGATCTTTTATTGCAATTAAGCATATCTACAAAATAAATTGGCCTACCCTAGTCTTTCTTGATATAGATACAGTACATGTGACACAGCACAGCAGTAAACTAGTCTATGTCATCATTATTCTTGTCTTCTTCTTGATTTCAATAGGTAAGGGAAAGCAGGTACTGGTGTTGGTGCTGTTTCTTGATGAGTACAGGGTATTCTTATACCATATTTTTGTGTAACAATAGTATACATTCATTCAATTGGTAGAGACTGTGAGACTGAAAAAGAGAGCACCGGTTGAGAGTGCTGCAGTTATCAATTGTGATCATGGTCACAGATCTATTGCAAATGTATCATTCTAAACATTTTCATTGTGGACTTTTCCCTGAAATTAGATGTTGGCCTATCAGGGGACTATAGGCTACCTGCATGCTGCTCAGCAAACCATGTCAAAATTGAATTGCAATTATAAACCCAGATTTTAGTCAGTAGCCTATGCCTATTGAAATAAGTAAATCTCGCAAATAGGCCATTTATAACAGTTTGTAGTCTTTACATCTACCACAAAATAATGTCAGTCCATGTACCACGGGAATGACCCCAAAATATACATTGCTCAAAAAAATAAAGGGAACACTAAAATAACACATCCTAGATCTGAATGAATGAAATATTCTTATTAAATACTTTTTCTGCTCCTCCTTGCACAAAGGCAGAGGTAGCAGTCCTGCTGCTGGGTTGTTGCCCTCCTACGGCCTCCTCTGCGTCTCCTGATGTACTGCCCTGTCTCCTGGTAGCGCCTCCATGCTCTGGACACTACGCTGACAGACACAGTAAAGCTTCTTGCCACAGCTCGCATTCCATTCTATTCCATTTGTACAACAGCATGTGAAATTTATTGTCAATCAGTGTTGCTTCCTAAGTGGACAGTTTGATTTCACAGAAGTGTGATTGACTTGGAGTTACATTCTGTTGTTTAAGTGTTCCCTTTATTTTTTTGAGCAGTGTATATTAATGTTCTAATTACCTTGGTAACCAGTTTATAATTGCAATAAGGCACCTCTGCGTTTTGTGGTATATACACCACACCTCGGGCTTTGTGTGAGGTTCTGTGTTATACACTATAGCCCTTACCATATCATATGTGATGGAATATTATTTGCTGTTGGCTTGTGTGGGTATATGTGTTATGCAACATAGCTGACTTGAGACATTGTTAACAGTTTCAGGGCCATGGCCCTTTCTCATGATGGAAAAATACAGAATAACATGAAGACGGGAACTGTGCAATGAGTTGGAGGGGCACATTCAGAACGTAGTGTTGCGAGAACAAACGGTATTTTTTTTAGATAACAGGAACCAGGTGCCTGATAACTGTATATTCTACTCAACTTCAACGACTGACCGCCCAGTCTCTACTCTGACAGGCCGGCTCGGAAGCAGGAACTACTTCTGTCAATCAGAATATATTTGAATATCTTTGTCAGGAACAAGTCAGTTCTCTATTTGCCATGCGAGGTGAGAAAGAGAGCCCATATATACGAAAATATTACTAAGCTAATAAAAAATACATAGCATAAAATCGGTGACTCAGTGTCATACTTAACCTGATACCAGATTCGATCAGCGCAACCCTTTACATTTGTTTAATCATAGCTATCGTCAAAACAAGTTACATCGACATTCATTGATGGAAAATGATCTGGATAGTTTAATAAGGGACTTAACTTTTCTCTTGCGAAATATTCTTAAAATTCACATTCATTATAATTGTGATGGAAAATCGAATTTAACTTATTTGTCTACATCGTTAAAAATGACTTCGATATTCCTTAATTAGCTCGATAACGTGCACTCACTACACGTAGACAGTTAGCCATACAGAAGGAATTAAGCGAGGCACTGTGGGATTCATTTTACCTGCATCGCATGGCTCTTATCTGCATATCCCTTCACGAACAGCCAATACACCGTCGTGGCCAAACTAGGTCCACGTAGATCGTCTATTGTTTTGTACTTCCCCGGAGTTGTTTCTATCGTTGTCAGCCAATTTTGTCCTACGTGTTTGCTGGCTCCGGATTTGAACCTCCGACCACCAGACACAAAGCCGTCCACTGACAGTGTCTGGCGGCGGTGAACTGTGAGTCGGAGCGTCCTGGTCACCGCAGAAAGGATACACATGTTGAGTGGAGCGCGTAAAGGCGCAATCTGCCACCTTTGGCATTTTAGTACAGTTTGCCCTGTGGCATATTAGAACTCGCCCATAAGTTTCACAATTCAACATCACATGCACAAACAAAGTGAAATGCCTTTATTGCAAGCTCAAACCACAACAATGCAGTTATCAAGAACTATGTAATACTAAAAATAAGGTCAAATCAAAACACGAGATATTAAAAGAACACGATAAAACAAGCATACTACAATATATGCAGGTTCAGTTCCAGTGCCATATTTACAAATGTGTAGAGACATTGGCCATATAGAGCTAGATATATATAGGGGTAAGGTGACTTGGCGTCAGGATATATGATAAACAGAGTAGCAGCAGGGTATATGATGATGTGAGTGGGGGTGTGTAGAGTCAGTATAAATGTATGTGCATGTGTGTTTGTGTGTTTGTGAGCAAATGATAGAGTGAGTGTGTGTGCAGTAGTGTGCATAGAGAGAGTGCAAAAAATAAGAATAAAATACAAAAAGGTCAACTCAGTCCGTGTAGCCATTTTGTTAGAAATCTTATGGCATGGGAATAGAAGCTGTTCAGGAGCCTGTTGGTGTCAGACTTGATGTACTGGTACCGCTTGCCGTGTGGCAGCAGAGAGAACAAATATTCTCTGGCTTGGGTGGTTGGAGTCTTTAACAATTTTCCGTGCCTTCCTTTCACACCGCCTGATATAGAGGTCCTGGGTGGCAGGGAGCTCAGCCCCAGTGATGTACTAGGCTGTCCGCACCACCCTCTGTAGCGTCATGCAATCGAGGGCGGTGCTATTGGCATACCAAGCAGTGATGCAGCCAGTCAAGATGCTCTCAGTGTTACAGCTGTAGAACTTTGAGGATTTGAGTGTCCATGACAAACCGTCTCAACTTGAGGGGCAAGAGGCGCTGATGTGCCTTCTTCGCAACTGTGCGCGGACCATTTTAAGTTCTTAAGTGTTTTGGACACTGATGAACTTGAAGCTCCTGACCCGCTCCACTGCAGTCCCTGCGATGTGGATGGGAGCGTGCTCATCCCCCTCAGTGTCCCGTAGTCCACGATCAGGTCCTTGGTCTTAGTGACAGTTGTTGTTCCGGCGCCACACTGCCAGGTCTCTGACCTCCTCCTTGTAGGCCACCTCATTGTCACCAGTGATCAGACTTACCCCCGTTGTGTCATCAGCAAACTTGGGGTTAGAGTCGTGCATGGCCACGGTCGTGGGTGAACAAGGAGTACAGGAGGGGACGAAGCACAAGCCTCTGTGGGCCCCCCGGTGTTGAGGGTCAGCGTGGTGGAGGTGATGATGCCTACCCTCACCACCTGGGTTCGGTCCGTCAGGAAGTCCACGATCCAGTTGCAGAGGGAGGTGTACAGTCTCAGGGTCCTAAGCTTGGTGACGAGCTTACAGGGACAATGGTGCCGAACGCTGAGCTGTAGTCAATGAACAGCATTCTCACCCTAGGTATTTGTCTTATCTAGGTGGGTCAGGGCAGTGTGGGTGTGACACTCACATAGACCTGTCACTAATTGTGTTTCACAAACTCAGTCCTACATTTAGTTTCTTGGCCAAGCACTATACAGCAGGTTCAAATAATCCAATTTTAAATGAGTTCATTTTAATTAGCTCTGTAGTGCTAGGAAAGAAAAACAAACATGCACCCCTCAAGGCACCCAGGACAGTTTGGGAAACACTGCTAATAGCTCATACAATTCACATGGAGCCAAGAAGACAACTATACAGTTTGATAAACTATTAAGTTTCACTTTTGTCCATTACTGGAAAAACTGCTTATACTTGCCTGTCAACAACATGCCCATCCGCATGATGCAATCAGACCTGTAGTAGGCCTGTCCAAAAGATCACTGCCTTTACAAAATTATCTACTGTGCTCACAAATCTCACACACAAAACAGGTTCAATATTTTTTTGTGTGTGGGGGGGGGGAGTAAATCTTAGAAAAACAGGTGAAATAAATATATTTTATTATTTTCATTGTCATAATTATTAACACATCAAAGTGCCAACAGACTGACAGTCTCCCGACCCTTTTCCATCAAGAGGTCTCCTCTCTTCAGCATTCATTTAGAGGAGCCAATGGGCCTTAGCCTGGTCCCAGATCTGTTCTTGTTTACTCCATTGCTGTCATTTGACAAGCCAAAACAATGAGTGTCATGGAATTAGCATGATGGCACAAACAGACTGGCACTCAGGCTAAAGCCAATGGGGCTCCTGCCACCATTGTACCTCTCCTCAGGATCCAATCATGCATAAAATCTCCCATTTAAAAATAAAAAATAAAAATATATATTAAAAAATTATGCATACCACTGATATACAGTTCTGATATAAACAGGCTTATTGGTCACAAACCAAATAGAATTATAAACATGGCTTCTTTTACAATACACAGAAAACAAATGTGAGGGATATAAGTGTAATCTTTCTTTTTAAAAAGGGGTACATTTTTCAAATGTATACATTTGTACATTTTTTATTCTTCTTCAATTCTATCTTTTTTTTTTACAGTCTGAATGCGCAAGGCATTTTGGCCGCCCTCAGTGTCCTTTGAGCACAAATTGCAGTACAGACACAATCGCGCGCACACACACACACACACACACACACACACACACACACACACACACACACGAGAGAAGTGCTCACAGCACCTTGGAGTGGCAGCAGTGGCTTATAAAAAGCACATATTGTACCATATTGGTGTAGTTCGTCTGTATCTTGTTGGTTTTCAAGAAGCAGGGGAATAAATACCATGTGGTGAATTATCATACCGTATTTCAGTTCACTGCCTATTACTTTAATAGTCTTGCCCGAATCCCAAACCCACCTGTCCAATCCTCTCAGATCTACACAAGTAGGGAGCAGGGGCTAGGGATTGATTGGTTTGGGATTCAGGCCTCGTCTACCATCACTAACTAACAGTCTCTCTGAGTGGGGAGGTGTAATCAAACCAAGTGGAGGACAGCCACCCAGTCTGTGTTCAGAGTTGAAATAAGAAGTCAAGTCTATTCTAACAGGGGAGTGTGAGGCCACCTGGTGGTGAGAATGAAACATTACATTCCTGACTGTAAGATCCTTGTGCAACACAACCACACGGGGTCAATCACATACAACAGGTGCGCACGCACACGCACACACACAAGCAAAAGTATTACAATCAGTGTAAAAAATCTGTATAGTCTCAAAAAATGTGCAAAAA
Organism: Oncorhynchus masou masou; assembly: GCF_036934945.1. NCBI lineage: Eukaryota > Metazoa > Chordata > Actinopteri > Salmoniformes > Salmonidae > Oncorhynchus > Oncorhynchus masou. Next base: position 23,104,898 of record NC_088218.1, read on the forward strand.
AGGTCATCGCTAACAACAGAAACAAAAGACAGACAAAAGACATGCTCAACAGAGTAGAAGTCCATCGTCCAATGAGTAACCTTGAAGAAGCGAGCGGTAGAGAACGCATTATGTACCAGTTTTAAATAGTGCATATGCGGTCCTCATTTCTGGTGAGAGTTGATCTCAGCGAGTCCCAGTGCTAATGGAAATGTTCAGTTTAATTTTTTACAGGCAACACAATGCAGGAGGGTAAAGGAAGGGGGTCGAACTTCTTGGGGACCAGCTTAGCTGATGATAACACTCACGGGTTGCCATTTTGCTTCTCAGAATAAAAGAAAACCAGAGTCAATAACCTTTCTTTTTCTTAACCAGCACTTCTTCAGCACGCGAGAGAGACCGGATTTAGTCCCTTGTGGTGCTATGGTTAAGGGGAGAAATGCTCCATCATTTTTCAGGCTAGTTGATCAGTAGGTTTCCCGAACCCCTCACACAAAAGAGCTTGTGTTTCCATACCTTGAGTACCTATGGGTTAGCTTACAGGCAATGACAACAACACCCCCTGGAGTCAAATAGACAGCCACTTCCATCATGAAATTAAAAAACACCTATCCTACTGCATCTAGAAAATATGGGTCAAATATATCTGACATTCTCTGTACCTGGCAGCACAAAACAGTTGGCACTGCTGTGATTTTCGATAAGTCTACTTGTTAGTAATGTTGAGGTGTGACTGAGTACAGCACTGGAACTAGGGATGGACATTGAAAAGAAATGTCTGAGTACTCTCATGCAAATAACTTTGTGTAACTGGCATTCAAACACAAAACAGGGCTGAAGGCAAAACAAGTTTGCAGTATGCCATCGATTGCTTCAATTCATGTTTTTTTTATGCTATATTTTCAGTGCACTTGACACACTCCAAACAATAAAACACATCTTAAAGTTTGAAATGTCATTTGAACCTGCTAAATAGTTGCATTTGCAAATTTCCAATGCAAATCTAGAATCGAGTCATCGAGCCCATCCCCAACTGAAACATACTGAAAACTGCTCTGGTGTGTGTGTGTGTGCGCAAAAGGAGTGTTTGAGAGGAGACATGACACAGCACATACTACTACAACATACCAGTACTTTCCTTCCCAAGGCATAGCAGGGCAAGAGGGCACAATAGTACCAGATGGTGTCCAACACTGTGGAGTATAACTGAGTATTCACCAGCACTGTCGAGTATTGATATTGGTATAATTGCAGAGCTTTTCGCTGAGTACTGTTCAGTGCAGTAGTATCTTAGTCAAGGTGTAAACTGGCTAACGTAGAGAGTGCTTCCGCGAAAAGTAGTACCTGATAATAACATACAGTATGCCTACAACTGAGTAACAAGCATCCTAATTGGCTAGCGGTTCTCCACTCTTCCGGTTTTAAAATGCCATAATGTACATTTTACCAATCAACTAAGGCCTGCCTAAACTTTGAGCAATCAACTGGCATCAGTACAACACAGCCAATCACAGAGCTCCAATGTATTTCTGTTAAGAACTGAAGCACCAAACCCATTATGATGAGCACTCTAGGTTTCTGCTTTGGTGTGTCTCGATTGTATCTGATCTGAGGTCAGTAAGAGTCCTATGACCCCTGGTGAGGAGAAGGCAGAGAACAGTGCCAAAACTGATCTAACACCAGTCTGATACAGAGAGAAAAAAGGCAGATCAGAGAGAGCAGACCAATTCGGCGCACCACTGGCTGAACCACACTGATAAAAACACTTGGATATGATCCAAACCGTAAATAGGCTGGTACCTGTCTGATGCTTAGCGAAAACGTTTCAACCAAAGACATGTTCCTACACGGCTAAAAAGGCACACGGCAAAGAACAAAGACTGGGAGGGGATTTGACAACAGACCCTGACAGACAGACGACCTGACTGACACAGCAGACAAGACAGACAGACAGACACTCACAATAGGTCGCAGGACAGACTGAAGTAAAGCGAGGGATCCAAGCAACAAAATGATTATATTTTTCATCATAGAATGTCTACAGTATAAGGAAGAAGAACCGTTGAGTTGTGGATGTTCTACACGGACTGAATGTGCAAGTGAGGGGGGAGCAACATAGGCAGCAGTGTGACAAGATGTGTGTGTGGGGGGGGGGTAGGAGTGTTCTCCTCACCCGGTGTTCTGGTTGTGGATTCGATACCAGCGTGCTATGGGTTTTCTGCTGTACATTCTGGGTCGAGTCAGGACCACACTAACCACCAAGGGTGCGTTCAGCAGGACACAACGTTGTGCGACGTTCAGATCGATATAGCATATAGAACAAACCTGCCTCTAAGACGTGTAGAGTAAGGAATCATTTTGGCTCTAATAATGCCATTTCTATCTGCAATGTTCCACAACATTTGCCTACTAAAAGTGGCCCAGATTATCATGATCATCACCTCAAATCTCCACTACGGTCCAGATCAGAATCACCGACATGGACTCAGTGAGCTGAAACACAGAGTGACTGAGTCCCACTCCACAATCAAAAGCAGGAGATATTAATCATAAAAACATTTTCAAAAAAGGTTATTTTGTCATCTTGGTTGGGAAACTTACCCTATTTCTGAAATTAAGGTGCAAATTTCTTTCTCGAAATGAGTTCATTCATTAATTCCTCCTTGCCAGTCTCCCAAAAACAGAGACGCAGGAGTTGTAGTCCCCACCTCTATCCACCTCATCCAATCACCAGATGGATACCTCCCACCAAGTCCTCTCTGGTCCAATGGGGGCTTTCTGTCTGGAGCTGGGAGGGCGGAGTCAGGGGGAGTCAGAGGCAGGGACAGCGAATCATCTAAGGCCATCTCTGGCAGTTCAGGGGTCAGGGGGAAGGGGCTAGTGAACAAAGATGTGCCTCAGAAGGTCATCGGCCGAGGGCCTCAGCTTGGTCTCCACGAAGATGCGCTTGAGGAAGTCGCGGCCGTGGTCAGAGACGTGGACGGGCAGCGAGGGGTTGGTGGGCTGGGTGGCGATCTTAAAGATGGCCGCCATGGCCTCGAACTCGGCCCAGGGGGGCCGCTGGGTCAGCATCTCTACCACCGTGCAACCCACACTCCTGGAGAGGACACCACTGACATTAGCCAACATCATCATCATCATCATCATCAACAGTTGACATGACATCCCACCAGTGTCGGCTGGTGGGAGGAGCTATAGGAGGACGGTCTCATTGTAACGGCTGGAATGGAATCAATGGAATGGTACCAAACACATCCAACATAAGGAAACTCCGTTCCATTAATTCCATTCGACATTAAAATGAGCTCGTCCTCCTATAACCCCTCCTACCAGCCTCCCACAATCCCCTCAACACATCAAGATCGTTATTGGTTCTCATCTTACCAAGATTTACATTGCAAAAAAAGGGAGACACTTTTTCTCAGTGGCTGTTACACTCGTCTACCAGATCCCCTCTCCTTTCTGAGCACTAATTTAAAGAGACTTCATTGGAAATCATATGGTCGAAACCTCTTAACGGTGCAGTTTGGTTATGATATTTCCACAATATGGAGGTCAAAATAAGTCTGAAACTGTACAAATTGTGATGAGCTTTTGGTGTAAGAGCGGTTTGAAAAAAATGGCTGGAATTTCAGCCTGTTTAGGTGGGATGGAACTTTTGGCCCACATGACAATGGGATCTGATTATAATAGACCAATGACTGGTCATCTGGGTAAGGGGGTGGGCTCTAGACCATCCTATTAGCCAATCAGGGCTGTCTATATAAATATCTTCATATGTGTGTTCCCTAACACCCACAAGATCAGACAGAGCAAGGGCGAAAGGAGGCTCAGGGAAATAAATGATTAAAAAAATAGTTATTTTAATTAAATAAACAGTGATTTATTAGGCATACAGTGATGATACATTTTTTTTTTTCTTTTTTTACAAAGACTGCATGTGGGCTTTAAGTCTCTGCCAGTGGTTTGAAAGAGAAGGAGACAAGGAGGTGGAAACTATTTTGCTGATAAGTCTGCCTCAGTAATAATCAGTCTTACCAGATATCAGCCTTCCTGCCATAGCCCTCTCCACTGATCACCTCTGGGCTCATCCAGTAGGGAGTACCAGTCACTGACTTGATCCCAGTTCCTGACAGACAGATGGTCTGTAGCCGCCTGCTCGCCCCAAAGTCCCCCAGCTTCACGTTTCCCACAGAGTCCCGCAGAATGTTGGCCCCTGGACAGAAAGATGGAGGAAAAAGAGGGAGGGACAGGAAGAGGTAAGGAGGTGGTTTTGGTACATTCTCTCATAAGAAACTACATTACCCAGAAGTCCCTGCTCGAGTTACAGCAACATTCCCCTCAATATCCATCAACATTCTGTCATAAGCACGACATGAACATGAGAACTCTATGAGTCATAATGGTTCTTCCTATCAGAATCCAGCAACATTGTATTCCAATATTCCATCCATTTATCCCTCTCTCATTCTGTACCTTTGATGTCTCTGTGGACGATCATGTTGCTGTGTAGGTAGGACACCCCCTCCAGGATCTGACGGGTGTATCGACGTGTCACGTTTTCCGTCAAGGCCCCGTACGACTTCAGCTGGTCTTTGATGGAGCCCTGGGGACAGAGGGTGATCATATGAGTGCAAGCAACCCGCGGGTCCATTCCAGGTCATCTTTACTGCAGCAGCGTCTCGCCGATCAGCAGTGAAACTTCACTGAAACAAATACAACCTGGAACGCAGCCTACGTCGCCACACTGGTGGACGGAGACAGGTTTGAGTTGGTCTAAGTTCAGTTATTCAAACATATACAGTGGGGCAAAAAAATGTATTTAGTCAGCCACCAATTGTGCAAGTTCTCCCACTTAAAAAGATGAGAGGCCTGCAAATAAATTCATTAAAAATCATAAAATCATTTTCTGGATTTTTTCCCCTCATTTTGTCTGTCATAGTTGAAGTGTACCTGTGATGAAAAATACAGGCCTCTCATCTTTTTAAGTGGGAGAACTTGCACAATTGGTGGCTGACTAAATACTTTTTTGCCCCACTGTACACTACACAACACTATACACTTACCCCGGGCATGTACTCCATAAAGATGGACAGAGTTCTCTCGTTGGAGTCTCGTAGGCAGCCGTAGTACTGGACGATCCGTTCATGGCACAAGTTCTTCAGTAACTGGATCTCACACTCCAGGGCACTTACCTCCTGCAGACAGACAAGATATGTTGAGTACACAGCGTACACAACTCTCGACCACACACAATCTCTGTTCCACTCACCTTGCTGGTCTCGGGACTCTCTGGGTCAAATTGGACCTGTTTAACAGCCAGCTCTCTGCCAGTGTCTGCATCGTAGCACAGGAAGACCCGGCCAAACGCACCCTGACCCAGCAGCTTACCTAGCCGCCAGTTAGTAGGGGCACGTGGAGCTGGACAGACATGGGTGAAATCAAATCAGGTCATTTGTGTGCGTTTATAAGATCTACACTGGTTGCAAAAGTGCTTAGCAGCTACACGGTCAGACCAGCTATCCTTCCACCCCCACATCGGTATTCTTCTCTCCATTCTCAATTTCTCCTTTCCCTCCCTATTGTCTCCCTCCATCCAGCTCTACTCACAGCGGCTGGGTGGGCTGATGTCCATAACGGAGAGGGTGGGGTTGGGCTCGATGTCGCTGCCCCTGCGTCTGCGACCCCCGGGCTCCTCCAGGTCTGGGGTGAATATGCTGCTGCCACTGCTGGTGCTGGGAGACTGCTCTGTGGGGCTGAAACTGACCGGGGAATGGAAGCCGTGGACCTGGGTCCGCCGCGCTCGGGGGAACGTCTTTCGCCCTGCAGGGGGGGGATGTGAGAGGGAGATTGACAGTAAACAACAATAGTTTTCTGTAATACTCTAAAAATAAAGAATCGGGACACCCGGATTTAAGGTTGAATTGACTGACTTTTGTTTTAGAGAGGGTGTGTTTTTGTTTGTTCCTTTACCATCACTGTAGTCCTGAAGGCCAAAGGAAATGTGGTATCGCCGTGGGTAAGTGCCCCCTTTCCCCGACTTCTCAAACACTGGAATATCATACTCTGGGTAAACTTGGTGGTTGTCTGGGTAGCTCTGTGCCCGGGGCATACGGGACTTAGGATAGTTATCACTGCAAGGAAATACAGGGAGAACACATGTTTTAAAAAACGGTTTGATTCAGAAGGTGAAATGTTGAAGGTTACCACAATGCATGCTGGCTATGTGGTTCTTAACTGGATGTCCACGACTCACCTGTCCAGTGGGCTGTCCAGTGAGGGACAACTCCCCGATGCGGAGTTCTCTGGACTGCTCATTGACAGAGGGTCCAGCATCTAGAAAGGAGAGATTGAGTTTGTGACTCTGCTGTCATTTGTCATATTCTGATGATGTTAATTAAAATGATCATAACAGTGGTAATGAAGGACAGTTACAAAAAGGCAAGAGTGTTGGGACTAGGCCTTAGTATGACTGTTCCTGACCTGGGCCCCTGTCTCTATCCCCAGTCTCTGAGGTGAGGTCATAGAGCTAGATAGAGGACTCATCTTTGTAGCTGTGCCATTATGGCGACTGTGACAGCATGGGCATCGCCATTGAGGCCATCTCCATTTTAAAGTAGTCCATTTTCATCTTTTGTGTATATATAAAAAAAAAAAAAAGTGAAGCTAATATTTGTGATTTTACTACCACCTGCAGTGCTGGAGTAAGGACAAAATTGTGTGTAATTCATTTATTATAGCCACTAGATGGCGGTGGCGTAGCTTAAAAGCCATTTACAAACCATAGGCAACCCAATTTGAAGAAGACAATGCTCTTATTAGTGGCTGATCGCTCCCAACCCATAGGAATCCCCAAACAGTTGACTACTTTAAAAATGGTGGAAGCCCTAAATGTCAATGCTATAGCAGGTTAGATGGCTAGAGTCCTCTATCAATCTCTATAGGTGAGGTTACCTGGTCCATGCTTTCTGGAATGAACTCTCCCTCGCTGTTAATGCTGGTGAAGGAGCCGTTTCTGGCCACCTGCTGGAGGGCATCGGGAATGTAGCCTGGAGGGGGAGAGCTGCGGTCCCCGGAGTGGGACCCTGGATGAAAGACAATTACACACATTTCTAGCTGAAGACTTACTACTAGACTGGTGGTGAAATACAAGGTGTTTTGGAAGCGTCTAATGCCATGAAGCAAATGGATTTGGAGAAAGAAAGAAAGTAATGGAAAGTATTTACTAGAAGGACAATTTCAGAGATTTAATTAAATGAATTACACACACAGATATAGTTGTCATTGAAAACACCACAGAGTTGATGACACACCTATCAAAGCCAGCATGCTTTTATTGTCTGTGGCCCTGAAGCGGGTGTTGTCCAGGTCTTCGTGTGGGGGCAGCAGGTCCATGCTGGACGTGGAGGTCTGAGAGGAGAAATTAAACACCATCCATCCATATCAAAACAGTTTTACTATACAACCGTTTCTTTTACAGAATAAAACAATGCTTTTATGTCAGCTTAAACAAAGGTCTCAAGATGATTCATTCAAGTAAATACTCAAGAAAGTGTGCTGAACATAGTGAGCTGTTGATGGGTCAATCAGTCAGTACAGCAGTATGCTATGGATTGTGTGCAATTCCCTACAGTCACTATGCTGTGATCTGGTCTGGGCCCATATCCACCAAGCCTCTCAGAGTAGAAGTAATGATCTAGGATCTGTCCTCGTAATCGTATTCATTATTATCCAAAAGGCTCAACTGATCCTAGATCAGCACTCCCAACTCTGGGGTCCTAACCTGAGAGGAGGCCTGGAGCACCAGGAGGATCTTCAGGCTCTTCATGTGGACGCTGCGATCCAGCAGCTCCACAGCCTTGTCCAGGTCATCCTGAGTGGTCAGAGGAATCACCAGCTGGGAGGGAGGAGGGGAGAGAACCACAGAGAGGGAAACAGACAGATCAGCTTGGAAGAAGAGGAAGAAACGGCAGCAAGAGAAGGGAGTGAAATAGAAAAGAAAGGTGTTGGTAGTTTCTTACAGAACAATTCATTCTCTCGCTTGATTGGCTTTTGGTGCTTATTTGACTGCCAGAGATCAACATTGTGACTAGGGGCTGGGCTATATGGCCCAAATATCATATCACGGTATTTAAAAGAATATTGAACGGTATATAAAGGTATTTTATGTTATGAACAATAAAGTTCTACATTTGCTTTATGTCCCTAGAGTGGCAACACATACATTCTAAGTGATTTCAATTTGTTTTTCTCCAATCTGACTTTTTTATACTGTTCAATTCAACCCAAAATAAGTTCCTGCATTTTAATCAATTTCTGCATTTCCTGCACTCATTTGAGATCTAGCCATTAGCGGCAAACACAATAAATGTACTGGCCAGCTAACTAGCCATTAGCGGCAAACACAATAAATGTACTGGCCAGCTAACTAGCTGTTTGCTGATGTAAGAAACACAAACTAATGGTGTGATTATAGAACACTAGTGGATTTATATTAAGAAGCAAAGTAAAAACATCATAGCTGTCATCAACATCATTGATGTTGACCATGCAGCATTGACCATGCAGCATTGACCATGCAGCATTGACCATGCAGCATTGACCATGCAGACTGAACATGCAGACTGAACATGCAGACTGAACACAAGTGTCTCACGGTTTATTGTATTCTTTTTTTGCAGTTTATTGTAGTATTATTATGAACAAAAGAAATACACATGCAAGTGTCTTGTGGTCGAGGAACAACAAATGCGCTCCTTCAGGGGCAGGGGCTAGGTCTGTGTGGAAAGCGGCACGGAGAGAGATGACTCAAGTAGCGAACTATAACGGACGTTACTCACGGTGTATCACAAACCAAACATTCAAATACCGTTATAGAAGGTAAAGTTAAAAACAAAACTAGTCGGTGCATCAACACCAGTACATCGTAAAATACGGTATACCGCCCAGCCCCACTGTGACTTGGTGATGATGTTATCGTGATAAGTACCTCATTGTTGGTGTAATGAAGGTCCATGGCCTGACCGAAGGCCACTTTGGCTTTGTTCCCCAGGTCATCCAGCCTGACTGGGCGAAAGAACTGCAAGATCCGCTTCTCCCCTTTGAACTCAAACTTCACTCGCACATCGTTCTGTAAAACACACACAACACACTCCAACATTCATGAGAGGAAAGAGGATGAGAAAGAGAAGTGCCATTCATTGTATTGAGACTATTCTCTGATGAGTGCCAAGTGGAGGCAAGTGGACAGACCTGATTTTTGGGTGAAGAGGCCTTGGGTTTTCCCAGGTCAGATAGGGTCATGGCAGGGCGGCTAGAGCGGTGCAGTTCGGCCAGGTCCTGCATTATAGAGTTCAGCGCCTCCTGTTCATCTGTTTGGGGCAGGTAGAAAGCTCAGAACAGAAAACACAGAATAGAAGCCATAGAACATTCTCTGTTGTTTGATGTACCTTTCTTAGCCATGGAACCGAGAGTATTGCAAAGCATTCCCAGGGCACCTTAAATGATCAAATATGGCCTAGTGTCATGACAGTTCCGATGTATTACAACTGTGTCTATGTGTTGGGAGAAAGTGTGTGGGAGGATGTACACATACTCATTTTGACACGTTGATTCACCCAGGAGTCCAGGATAGAGGATTCTCCCATCAAAAGGGGTTCCTTTCTCCTGTAAAATCTGAGTATTGCACACAAACATAATGAGTCACTCACTAGCAAACTGATTCACACTAGAATCATTCTGCATTTCTAGCTAAATATTGTTTACATTGGGTCGTGCCATTTGATTTCATTCACTTTGTTTCCGCACTCTTTTTCATTTGAATGAAACTTTCTATACATAATTTGCCCCTGGTCGAAGTGGTCAGAAAGTTACTTTTTGGACCTGAATGCAAAAACATTTAGGAGATCAAGGTGCTTAAAGATGACACATTTTGCACACCTCCACCCTACCATGAGGCATCCATGTCATCATCACCGGAAAAGATAAACAGTTCAGTTTGAAATACATTTTAAAGCTTACAAACAGGGTTGTCAAACTAGTTTAATAAAAGTGTACGCGCTTTAACATCAATTATCTAAAAACGTGTATTTTACACCCTATTGTACATCATCTGTGATGTTTGTGTTGTGCCCACCATCAGTTGAGACACAGCATGCTCTTGAATACAGGGTGGGTGTGATAAATGTACTAAAATGGGAATAACATTTTATTTTCAACTTTCAAAATGGTAGCAGAAAGATGATTGGAGGTCCACACATCAAAGAATGTTGACTTTAATGGAAATATAATTTGTTTTAAATTATACCGTCAGTCCTCCATAGGAAACCTATTGAAATCACAGCAATATAGATAATAGAACCGACATTGCCATTTAAGTTGACATTCAACGGTGGGTGGACCAGCTGCCATCTTTGTGGCAGTAAATGGAAGTAAAAATGTCATTTCAATTTAAATGCCAAAGATGCACCAGTTAAATTGCAGTGGTCTGAATTATATATATATATATATATATGATTGACATGACACCCACCCTGTATTCAAAAGTATTCTGTGTATCAACCGATGGCAGGCACAACACAAACACCTCAAATGTAAAATAGGGTCTAAGCTACAACATATGTGAAAATTTTGTTTTTATAAAATCAGATTTTACTTGTTTTTTGATCATTGATGTTCAAGGTTAAAAATATTTGTACTTTTTTTCATTCAAAATTAAGAAATGTCTAAATATGCAACAAACAAAAAAATAGCAACATGCAACAATGTCTAAGCTTTTACTGAGTTACAGCTCAAATGAGAAAATCAGTCAATTGAAATATACTGAACAAAAATATAAATGCAACATGTAAAAGTGTTGGTTATATGTTTCATGAGCTGAAATAAAAGATCTGATCATTGTTAATGAGCATTTCTCCTTTGCGAAGATAACCTTTGCGAAGATAATCCATCCATCTGACAGGTGTGACCAGTTTTGTCACAACACAATGCCACAGATTTCACAAGTTGAAGGACCATGTAATTGGCATGCTGACTGCAGGAATGTCAACCAGAGCTATTACCAGAGAATTTAATGTTCATTTCTCTACCAAAAGCCACCTCCATCATTTTAGAGAATTTGGCAGTACATCCAACCAGCCTCACAACTGCACACCACATGTAATCAGGCCAGCACCGGACCACCACATCCAGCTTCTTCATCTGCGGGATCGTCTGAGACAGGCCATCCGGACTAGCTGATAAAACTGGGGACTATCTGTCTCATTCTGATTGGCTGGGCCTGGCTCCACAGTGGGTGGGACTGGCTAACAAGTGGGTGGACCTATGCCCTCCAAGCCACCTGCCCAGTCATGCAAAGTCCATAGATTAGGGCCTAATGAATTTATTTCAATTAACTGATTTCCTTATATGAACTGTAACTAAGTAAAATCTTAGAAATTGTTGCGTGTTGGGTTTATATTTTTGTGCAGTAGAAATTAATCAGGCCTTAATCTATAGATGTCCCATGACTGGGAATACAGATATGCATCTGTTAGTGATACCTTTAAATAAAAAATAAAAAAATGGGCCTCGGGATCTTGTAGCGGTATTTTTGTGTATTCAAATTGCCAATCAAATGCAATTGTGTTCGTTGTCCGAAGCTTATGCCTGCCCATACCATATCCCCACCATGTTGGAGATACTGCCAAATTCTCTAAATCGATGTTGGAGGCGGCTTATGGTAGAGAAATTAACATTAAATTCTCTGCCAACAAATGTTGAATAAAATTTGATTTTATTATATTTCATTACATTCTCTGCCGATTGTCCAGTGGTATTGGTCCTTCAGCTGGTCAAAATATCAACAGAAAAGTATTATTAAACAGACTTCAAAACATGGGTCTGTGTGTGTGGCAATCAAAATATGTTTGATTATGTGCACAAGATGGAAGTACATGCACTCATTCATACTAATAGGTCTTTTCATGGTCTTGCATGTGGCAGGTTATAGAAAATTCAACTTCAGTAAGTTAGGTAAACAATAGTTTCCTGTGTATATTTTAACAAAACAAATGTGAGCAGCTGAAAGACCAACCACACAGGCAACTGGTAGAGTAAGTTCAAATATAATTTTATTCGACATTCTGGCTGTCAGGAAAATGTCCACGATTTTGCAGTACTTTGTTTCATACTGTATACCAATAATTGGTATCAAAGTCTGATTTATTTGGCAATGTAGGTGTATGTATAATTCCACAATAACAGTGTGACAAACTTTTTCACGTTAAAATGTCAAACAAAAAACAATTACAAAGCTAAACAAACCATTGAACTTTACGCACAATGACTACTTTTAATTTTCACAAAAACACATTTTGAAGAACAGTGCAGATGTAAACTTTGGTAACAGAATGACGGCTTGTGCCATCGTTCTGTTACTAAACTTTGCATCTACACTGTTTTTTTTAAGTGAATGTGTTTATGTAAAAACGTTCAGTGGAAATTGTTAAAAGTAGTTAACGTTAGTCCTTTCTGAGTCTCAGCGTCACTGTTACTTACAGTGTAATTGCCCGTATGCAAAATTGGTCAAATTTGTGCACCCCTCTACCTACTAAAATGTTTTAGCATTCTGACCACCTCCACCATTGGCAAATATAGAAAGGTGTCATTTAAGCCAAATGGGGTGCGGTCAAAAAGTGATTGAAATCAAATGGAACGAACCCATATGAGGCTGTCGTTCAAGCTATTTAGTAATGCAAGCTTATCTAGCTACTTGAGCTGTAACATTCGGATCTATGCCTATGGTCATAAACTAGCCAAACACTGCAATCCATATCAACACGACACCCTAAATTATTAGCTTGCACAGCTAACCAGTCGGTTCATGACAGAAGTTGACAGCTAGCTAACGTGTTAGTTGGTTATCGACGTAGACATGCATCTGTGCTAGCAAACTGATATTATTTGATAACAATTAACAATTTGCAAACGACAGCTAACGTTAGATTACATCGCCTGACAGGGAAGTTGTCGAGTTAGCTGGTTGACATTAGCTAACTAAATGTTTTCCACGATTAACTTGCTTGTTACCGATACGTAGCTAGTTAGCTACGTGACGTGAGCCACACACACATCGTGCAAATCAATAGGACAGGTACTTTATTTCTGTAAATTGTAACGGTTAACTCAAATGTTTCTGATTTACCTGGGTGGATTCTGTATCTTCACTTCCTCATCCACAGGGCCAGCGACAAGAGCCCCGGCCCCGCGGATAGCGGTCTTTGAGAAAGCAGAAGTTTAGAGTCCGCTTCGAACTTTACTTGAGTCCAAGGCCCCGAGTTTCAGGCCAAGATATCACTAACGCTTGTGTTGTGCAAGATGCTCTTCGACGTGAAAACTGACAATGGCGATGTGAACTAATTAAAACAAGCATTTGAATATCTATCCGTTGACGAAAACTTAATCCACACGTCTGTTTGATTTATAAAGCGAGCTACATGAAAACGGTTCTACCAACACAGCTCAGCTGCAATCTTCCCCCAATAATAACAGCAAGCCTAGTTGGAAGAGTCCAACCACAACACAAGTTTGTTGATGTCAGAGAAATGTGTGTGTGCTTCTGGTTTCGTCATCAAAATATGTGGTCGTTCGATTTGGCTGTCAGATTAATAACACAGACAGAAGGGGTAACCTTGAAAATAAAAACAGAGTTATATATATATATATATCTTTGTTAATAACTTGCACTCCTAGTGCTGCACTTCATAGTTAAAATGACCATACAATATTATAGAAATCTCACATTATTCAGTTTTGATTCATAATAGGTCAGAATGCATTGCTATGCACCTCCTATCTCACTATGTGCATTGCTATGCACCTCCAATCTCACCATGTGCATTGCTATGCAACTCCAATCTCAATCTCCCAACGTTGTTGCAATTTAACCCTGGCATTCACACTTGGGCAATACAATTTAGCTTCGCCAGCAGGAGACCTGGTGGCACTGAAGAAGCAACCAAAAGTACTTAAATAATGTGTAATGTGTATGATTTTGTGCATGAAATGTGTGTAATTGTTTTTACTCCAACATTTCAAATTCCAGGTTGCTTCTTCAGTGCCACCAGGTCTCCTGCTGGCGAATAGTTAGTGATGCAAAGGCCGAAGCACAAAATTAAAAGGACTCTTATTTAGAAGAACAAACGATTCACTTTCTGTGGAAACATAGGAAGGACTACTTCTGTGGGAGAGGTATGGGGGATGATTAAGAGGATGAGTGGGGTCAGACGAGATCGGGATCTCCCTGTGCTGAAAAGTGGGTAGACTGTTGCAATGAGAGACATGGAGAAGGCAGAGATGATAGCTCAGACTTTTGTGAAGGTGCACAGCACAAATAATCTAACGGAATAGGGACAGCGTTGGAAAGAGAGGGTCAGAGGAGAGAAGGATGAGATGTGTTCCATCATGGGAAAAGTACTGGGCCTTTACAATAACGTGTGGGAGGACGGAATACGGAAACCAGGGAAAGACCCTATTAATCCATCAAGTTATAGACCGGTAGCGTTGACATCTCCTGTCTGTAAACTTATGGAAAGGAGGATAACAGAAAGGCTGACGTACTTCCTGGAGAGCAGAGGACTAATGTCACCAGGTCAAAGTGGGTTCAGGAAAGGCAGGGGAATGATGCATCCTGTACTGGGTCTAGTCAATCATATGGAAGGCACAGGCAAATAAGGAGGTGGGGTAGCCATTTTCTTTGATTTAGAGAAGGCCTATGATATGATGGGGAAGGGGGGCCTGCTTATCAAACAGGATAGCATGGGGGTTGGAGGAAGGGTTTTTAACTGGATAAAGGACTTTCTTTTTGGACTATCAATACAAGTGAGTGTGGTGAGTTGCATGTCAGAAAGTTACGAGGTAGTTAATGGTACCCCCCCAGGCAAGTGTGATTAGTCTTTTGTTGTTCTCCGTTATGATTGATGATGTATTCATCAGGTGAGATCAGATATTGGGAAGTGATTGTTTGCGGATGACGTGGTGCTGTGGAAGAGAGGGAGGAAAATTCCCCATACAGCCGAGAGAGTTCAAGAAGCGATCAGAGAAGTTGAGCAGTGGTCTCTCAGGTGGCGCATCAAGTTCTCAGTTGAGAAAACACAGACTGGGTTTTCTACTGGAAGGAATATTCAGGAGGAAATATACCTGAAGCTCTACGGGAGGAAGGTGGAGACGGTGGAAGTGTTCAGGTTCCTGAGGCTCTGATTTGACACTCGAATGACATGGGCAGAACATATTAACACAGTAGTTAGCAAAGAAAATCAAATCTTGAATGTGATGCGTTGCCTGTCAGGAATGGAGTGGGGGGGGGTTCGGATAGAAGGGCGTTAAAAACGTTATATATAGCAATATCAAGGTCATCACTGGACTATGGTACAGTAGCATATGCATCAGCAGCTCTGACATCTTTAAAAAAGCTAGACGTAATCCAGGCTCAAGCTCTAAGAATATGTTGTGGAGCAGTCAGACATTGCTCGTCCTAGTATTTCTATATTTCTTAACTCCACTCTTTGACTTTAGATTCATGTGTATTGTTGTGAATTGTTAGATATTACTGCACTGTTGGAGCTAGGAACACAACCACCCGCAATAACGTCTGCTAAATATGTGCATGTGACCAATAAAATTTGATTTGATTTGAGAGATGCCTTTAAAGATGAGAAGACAATCACTAACCATGATATATTGGGTAAATCCTCAAGGACATAAGGTCACACAACCTTCTAGAAAAGAAGGTGCTCCTAGAGTCCTGGGAGCATAAACCTGATCTGAATACAAGTTTTGGGTGGTTAGGTAAGGGCATAGTGAGAGAGGCGGGGCTGTTTGGGAAGGAGTTCAGCCCCCCTGTGGGGGGGTACTATGCTGCCTTGAATATACTCGATTCACTGATGGATCTAAGGACCCTAAAACAAGGAGGACAGGTGCAACTTTTAGTGTTCCTGAGTTTCAGGTGGCAGTGACAAAAAGAGCAACGGATCATTTATCTGTTTACACAATGGAGTTGCTGGCCATACTCTTGGCTGCAGAGTGGGTGGAGGAGGTGAGGCCAGACAGGGTAGTCAACTGCTCTGACTCGTACAGCACTGACGAGCTTAAATCAATTTCTGTCACAAAGCAGACAAGATGTCTTGTCTGAGATTTTGTAGTGCCTGTTTAGGGTGAGACAGAGGTGGTTATTTGTGAGGTTCCTCTGGGTACCAGCTCATGTAGTTGTAGCGGGGAATGAGGAGGTGGATGATCTCGCCAAGCAGGCTCTCTAACATCCTAATGTTGATACGGACATGTCAATCAGTTAAGCATAAGCTAAGTGTTAATAAGAACAGTGGCAAAAAATAAATGGCAATGTGGAACAGGGAGGGAAAGAGAAGAAACCCGTGTAAGATCCAGGAAAGCTGGGGGGCAGGGATGTCCTCAGGTTGAGAAGAAGGGAGGAAAGTGTAATCACAAAGCTGAGACTGGGACACACAAGGCTCAACAGTACATTGAAATTGGTAGGAAAACATACAACTGGGAGATGTAAACACAGTCAGGAACATGGGGACAGTGGAACACATGCTACTTCAGTGTCAGCAACATGGGAGGGAAAGGGGAGTAATTGAATTTAAGGAGTAATGGTGTTGAAGAGCCAAGCTTAAGTGAACTGCTGAGAAAATCAACAGAGGTGTAGTGTTTAATTATGTACTTAGTTTCCTTATAAGTTAAGGAGACGAGAATAATTGGTAGAATTGAGCACTTCCCTGTCTTTGGTCCACACTCCAGTCCAGCTCGGGGCGGTAAAGAACCTTAAAGTTGGTTCCCAACCGCCATATAAAAACCACAGACAAAGAAGACTATTCACTTTCCGGGTCAGTTTATTAATGGTACCTGCTTCTCAAAACAGCAAAAATCCCGAGGCAGTGTTTACATTTTTAACTTAACGTTTTGTGGAATAAAATAAACATCACAAGAGCAATACCATGTCAGACACGGTAGGGGCACGGTTTAACTAACGTCTTGCTTGTCCCTGAATTGGTTGAAGAGACAATAATACTTGAGCAATGCTTGCTAGCTACGTTAGCCGCTATGTGGGCCGAGATGAGTAGTGTTTGCTAACACAAGCTATCTAGCTAGCTACTGTAGGTAGCAAGATCGAAAATAGTGCCACTGGCTATACACGAACGGTATGACATTAGGTTTTATTTTTTCAAAAATGTAACTAGTTATATGTCACATGGCTTTCCATTTGGTATACTACGTAACCTTGCCGGCAGGTAGCCAAGTGTTGGGCCAGTAACAGAAAAGGTTGCTGGATCGAATCCCTGAGCGGACAAGGTAAAAATCTGTCGTTCTGCCCTTGAACAAGGCAGTTAACCCACTGTATCCTGGTAGGCCGTCATTGTAAATAAGAATTTGTTCTTAACTGACTTGCCTAGTTAAATAAAGGGAGAAAAACAATTCTCTAACTTATTCTGTTTAGGTGACCATGGAGGGATTCATGACATGTTGACAGTGCAGTAGGCTGGCTGACTATGCTGATGTAATGTTGTATGTATATGTCAATGGGACACTTTTCTTACAGGAGT
Source organism: Oncorhynchus masou masou (assembly GCF_036934945.1). Taxonomy (NCBI): domain Eukaryota; kingdom Metazoa; phylum Chordata; class Actinopteri; order Salmoniformes; family Salmonidae; genus Oncorhynchus; species Oncorhynchus masou. Next base: position 23,122,471 of record NC_088218.1, read on the forward strand.
CTAACGTTGCTCATTTCTGTATATTCCAGGAGACAAAACCCTCAAGTGGAGATGGAAGTGAAAAGAAAGATGGAGAGTACATCAAACTGAAGGTGATTGGTCAGGTAAGAGAATATGGAGAAGTGTGGATGCATCTCAGACAGGAGTTCCCTTCCTTGCCTCTTCCTTTGCTAAATGTGTTTAATATGAAAGGACAATGGGGGAGCCATAGGCCTTTTCTCATTTGGGCAAAATTCTGTACTCCCCTCCGCCCTCCTCCGAAACTGATAAGTGGTTGAGGAGAGTGTCAATGTGTTAGTTGGCAAATAGAAGAGGGTCCTCCCTTCCTCGATAGCCTCCTTTTGGCAAGTAAGGGCAAGCTAAGATTTGTATAATGCTCATTGTTCATTCTGTGGCAAAAGTGTATCCTACCTTCGAGGACGAGTTTTGAAATCTGCCACACCCCCTTTGAATAAGCTATTGTTTTCTCAAAGGAGAAAAGCATGCAAACATTTTAAAAGGATAAGTAGCATGTTTTTTATCTCTAAAATGTCTTTCACAACTAGCTAAATTCATTTTTTTTATCACTATACATTTATTTTGTGATTCTGCCCTGTAAATGTCATTTGCATGATGACACACCATTAGTCTCATTTCATACAAGTGCATATCTGTCCACTTTCCATCTCCTCGCCGCCTCTCCTGGATTACCTTTTTCAAAAGGAGGACAGAGGAGAGAGGATGCAGGAGTTGAGTAAAACCAATTGAGTTGAAGACACATCCTGGACTTAAAATCATTTTAAATGGGAATTCTACATTGATCTTGCTATTTAGTCTGGGACTAGTGTACTAGGATCTAGTACAACTCCCGTCCTCGAGGGCCTGATTGGTGTCACACCTTTTCTCCATCCAAAGCCAACACAGCTGATTAATAAAATTGCCTTCTAAACTGAAGATCATGATTAGCTGATTGGAGTCAGGTGTGTTGGCTGGGGCAAAACTGTGACACCAATCAGGCCCTCGAGGACTGGAATTGCTCACCCCTGATGGTGGCTGGGAAAGTTCCCCTAGAAGCTTGGCACACAAGACTGAGTTGTGTTCACCAGTTAGGCAAAACAAAAGGCCTAATTCTATCTTTACTTTCAGGACAACAGCGAAATTCACTTCAAAGTGAAGATGACAACACATCTAAAGAAGCTAAAGGAATCATACAGTCAAAGACAGGTAGAGTGGTAGTTATGAAGCCCAACGATTGTCCCATCTCATTTTGACAATGTGGGTCAGAACTTCAGAATGAAAATCTTCATGTTCCCAGTATCTGATGCAACCATGTGTGATTCCTTCCTGCAGGGTGTACCAATGAACACCCTAAGGTTTCTTTTTGAAGGACAGAGAATCTCAGACAACCAAACCCCCAAAGAGGTACCCCACCCATCCCTCTTCCCTTGTATCATCCATACAACCACTAGCCTGTGTGCCAGGCTGTTTCTCTGGCCAAACCCTTATGGAATGGCAATTCCAGGCATGAACAGACTGGCACCCAGGTTAAACAACCACCACTGTGTCTCTTAAAATAATAATTTTGTATTTTATTACATTTTAAGTGACATTTCAATTTGTTTTCTGTAAACCTTGAACATGCTTGCAGATAAACCTTCCCCTGCATCGATGTCTGACTTTCTTTCTCTCCCTCCCCAGCTTGGAATGGAAGATGAGGATGTCATTGAAGTGTATCAGGAACAGACCGGTGGACTTTGGAATGATTAGACTTGCTATATATTTTTTTCTCATTTAGAATTTTGTATGTATTTTGCTTTTGAGCTTTGCACCATCTGGATCACACACTCTATTGGGGCTTCCATGTGCGAGGGCACAAAGAACGACTGTGTTAGAGTGGATAGACGATCTGTTCTTTCTCCTTTTAAACACCTCGCACAATCATTTCTTCTCCCTCCTTTACAATGCAGGTAACATTGTAGTGCAGACAGTGTCATGGCTGAATGTCCCCCTATTGAGCGATGACACGCATACAATGACTGGTTTTCTCTAGACTCTGCTGCACACGCCTCTTTCGCACCTAAAGTTGGAATATACCACCTATGAATGCTAACGCATTGTTTTGAATCTGTTTAACAATCCCAGTTTCCTACCATTGCTGAATATGGTCTAATGATATTTATAATATAAACTGTTTTTATGATCATGATGTATATTTTGCATCCAGCATGTGTGTAATAATTATTCACGTCGGGTTCCCCCAACTGGTGGGATGAATTTTGCCCGTGGGTAATTTTATTTTCCCGCGGCCCAAAAACATTTTTAATTGTTGGACATAAGACTGTAAAAACACCAGCAAGCCTGCTACAAGTGATTTTAATTTAGGATATCTGTTTCAAAGACATATGTGATCATATACAAATGTAAGCCAGGCTTGAAATGATTGTTTTAGTCAAATATATCTGGGCTTCTTGGGGTCAATTTGCAGTCTACAAATAATTTGTAATTATGTTTTGGCCCCTTGACCATCTGTTCCAAGAAAAAAATCAGCCCGCAGCTGAATCTAGTTGATGCCTTTCCTAGGTGTTATTTTTATTTGAAATATGTTCAAGTTCAGATAAATTCAAGGTGTTAGTTTCACTCTGTTTAATCTCTGGCCTCTAATTGGACTTAAATATTTTTTGTTTGTCTGTCCTTTTATCAAAATATGTCTTGCTGTGAACCACAACAGTAGTCACACACAGTAAAGTCAATGCAACAAATTACTCCTTGTGGAGGCAATGATCCGGATGGTTTGAAGCAGATAACGTTTCTTTTTTTGAATAAAATGTTTAACAAAAACAGGACTGATAGTTTGACACGTGTATACCATTGCAGACCAAACAATAATGTTCTGAATTAGGACTGCAGGTTGGATTCCTGTCCACCAGAGTGCGCTCTCGCCATATTTATGACAAGTCGTGAGTGAGTATTTATTTGACATCTCACATTGTGATACATTTATGAAAACAACTTTGGCCATGTACATAGTCACATGCAGAGGCAATTTACCGTGCTGCCTATCCTCCATTCAAGGCCTTGGACAATGGAAAAAGCGAAATTATAATCTTAAAAGAAATGTCCAGTGTGGGGTTGGTTGTGATTAAAAAATCATGTTGGTTGGAAATGTCACTTTTACTCCAATATGTAGCAGTGATGCTTAATGTATGTTTACTCACTATCTTAACTTGAAAAGGCAAGTGTGGAACTGTAGAGTGGGAGGTTCCTCATGCGTACATCGCTGCAGAAGGAGTGAATATTTATTTGTAAAGCGTCCGATTTCATGGAGGCCCAGCGAAGGGAGAATGGCGTGGAGTCTGAAGGGGGGAAAGGAGGAGGTGGGGGAGTAGAGTCATTGACCAGTGACAGGGTAAGAGAATCAGCAGAGAGAGTGGGGGGGGGGGGTGTAGGGTAGGCAGAGAGAGACTACGGGTCAGGTCAGTAAACTGTGTGTGTATCAGTCCCAGGGTCCAGGCCCTGGGTTAAGACTGCCTGGAGGAGATCTGGTTTCTAAACCTGGGATACCTCACAGTGGCAAAACATTACCAGATGTGGGCCAGCCAGGAGACTGGGGGGGAGGGGATGGTGTGTGAACTCACGATATGAAGAGTGAACGTGTCTCTGCAATATATCAACTCAGTTACAGCCTTGTGCTGATGCCATTGTGCTCGCAGAACACTGAAAGTTGCCCAAATTTGTGGATCCTGACCCACCCAACCGTGACCAGTTACATCACCTTATAAAAATGTGAACCACAGCAAGAGATAATGACCTAAAATTAGCTTGAGGTTTTGTCGGGTTAACGTGCAAAAAGTCCATACTCTTTCAATCAGATTACGTTGACTGCAGGCATCTGTCCTTGATTGGAGACTGCAATATCATTTCCGTCTTTGCAACAGTTTTAAAGCAAATAAGACAGCAATAGTATGTTTTTCCCCAAACATTCTTCATATTGTTCAACAAAATCATGTCCGCTTGTTGGATTAAGTACTCTTTGTTTTCCGTTGAACAAATGCAACAGTAACACGGTACAACGCACATTCAGGTGACTATTGTATGTCTACTGACACTCCAGTTGAACACAACACGTAATAGATACAGAACAGATGACGCAAAATGTTGCCTAAAAGAAAATGTCTTTGCTACACTCTGCCCTGTCTAAAACACACAACCAAAACAAAAAGGGGAGAGGTGAACTCAAAACAAGGAAAGCCAAAAAGGAGATCTCACATTTCATCAGGAAAGGAGATCTGCTCAAGGCAGTGTGTTGAGATTTCCTGTTCGTAAGTTAAGGGCAAATCCCCCTTTAAACACATCATGCTAGTTATTTTTTCTACAGAAATACCATATCTTTATCAATGGCTCTGATATATTGACCTGACACCATGTAGAGATACTATTCCACAGCCAAGCAGAGTGAGTAGAAGTTGGACCTGGAGGTTACAACAGGAGACGACCAGAGAAACTAAATAGCAACATGCTGTATAACAGGGTCATGTGTCCACACTACAGCCTTTATAGGGAGTATTGTGCAAAGCAGATGGTAAAAGTAACTCAGGACTATAGGTGTGGAATTGTTGATATTCCAAACTATGTTAAAAACAGAATCTCTAGGCCTTCATTTACCCTTCTTTCAACTCATTGGATATGTTTTAGGAAGTCATCCCAATCTCGCTGGTTTTACATTGCCTCGTTCGAGGATTTGTTTTAGACAAACATATGCTTAAAGCATCCAAAAATGAACAGCAATGACGTTCAAGTGACAGCAGGTTAAAAACATAATTTTATTCTGTGAAACTGTACAAGATACAAGCCATATTGCATTAAGAAACATCAAGTAGAAACAGCAAGATTATAATTCTTATAAATACATATGTTCTTTTGAAAAAGAGTGAATAATTACAAAATGTGGCCTGTAACGTGGCAATTTAATAGCAACATCTTACAGCTAGATCGCGTCCCAAATGGCACCCTATTCCCTATGTAGTTCACTACTTTTGACCAGGGCTCCTAGGGCTCTGGTCAAAAGCAGTTCACTATATAGGGAATAGGGTGCCATTTGGGACATACAACACTATACACAACTAAAATAAAGTGAGTGTGTTAGACATTTCTCTCTGTGCCAAGATGAATGTTTTCAGATGTCTGCAAGTTAGTCTAAAAGTAACAGCCACACGTAACAAAAATGGGCACAAAAATGTAAAAAGTACAGAAGCAAGGAATGGAATGCAGATTCCAAAAACCTTTGTAATTCCTCGCAAAACATAACACACATCATTAGTCTTGTCAGACATTAGCCCTGTATCCTCGTTGCTCCTTGGATGAGAAGCTCACTTCATAATACAAAATAGTTGAAGACATATTGAAAAGGTAATGGCAAAACAGACACTTTCTTTGATGCTGCTCTTACATCACTGGGTGGCACATTGTGGTTTAAATGAGATTATAGAATGTTTAAAAATGTTATGGGGGTTACTGAAAAGTTACCCCCCCCCCCAAATAATGAACAAATGTTCAGCCAATGGCTCATAAGGTTGTCAGGAGGGACATTCCCAAAGTAAAAGTACTTTTTTCAGAGTTCAATTGTTCTATGTCCAATAGGAGGTGGGAAGGGATACGCTCAGTCGGCTTGAAAAAAATAATAAAAAATAAACATGTATAACTCCTCCACGTTTAACCTTCTAGAAAGTTCATACGGTCGTCTCTCCTTGGTTGCTGTTACTGAGCCGTTTGTAAAACCTGCACCAACTCTGTAATGTTTTCCCTGACCAGATCCAGAACCCGGACGTGATGCCCACGATCATAGTCATCAGGTACTTGATCATGAACACCGTGAAGTCCGGGGTCATCGGGGCAAAGTTGTTGGCCGGACACGGCACCGCGAAGCGCTTACACGTCTGCATGTGCCAGGTCTTCTCCCATTGGTCGCGGAAGGCCTGCTCGTAGAAGTAGCAGGCGATGACGATGGTGGCGGGGACGGTGTACAGGACGCTGAACACGCCGATTCTCACCATCAGCTTCTCTAGTTTCTCCGTCTTGGTGCCGTCGTGCTTCATGATGGTTCTGATGCGGAACAGAGACACGAAACCGGCCAGGAGGAACGAGGTTCCGATGAAGAGGTAGACGAACAGGGGGGCCAGGACGAACCCTCGTAACGAATCCACGCTGTAGATGCCGACGTAGCACACCCCTGTGAGAAGGTCCCCATCCACCTGCCCCATGGCCAGGATAGTGATGGTTTTGACAGCCGGCACCGCCCAAGCCGCTAGGTGGAAGTATTGTGAGTTGGCCTCGATGGCCTCGTGACCCCACTTCATACCAGCAGACAGGAACCAGGTGAGGGACAGGATGACCCACCATATGGAGCTAGCCATGCCAAAAAAGTAGAGGATCATGAAGAGGATGGTGCAGCCCTCTTTCTTGGTGCCCTGGGCCACCGTCTTGTAACCGTCCTCTTTAAACTTGTCTATGCAGACCACTTTATCCTCCAGGAAGAAGCCTGCTGTGTAGGCCACCGCCACCATGAAGTAGCAGCCTGAGAGGAAGATGATGGGCCTCTCCGGGTAGCGAAACCTCCGCATGTCTACCAAGTATGTGAGCACAGTGAACAGTGTACTCACGCAACACAAGATAGACCAGATACCCACCCAGAGTTTGCCGAATTTCAGTTCCTCCTCGCGGAAATACATTAGACCGTTGGGCTTGGTGGACTCGCATGGGGCACCACAGTCTTTCACCCCCAGGAATTTGTAATTGAGGTAGGTTGGGACCTGAAGTTGTAGGGGACAAGAGAAGGGCTGGGCAGCAGGGCGGCCAATGTTTGGGGGTAAGGTCATGAGCTCTGGCAGGTTGGGAGTGGGGTCCGAGGTAGCGATGTCCTGTCTGAAGTGTTTTGACCCACACAGATCTCCCCAGCGCCGTGGATGGGGAAGTTCTCGCAGCGGAGTCTCTCTGGCCATTGAAACCCGAACTTGTTCATGAGCGCCTCGCAGCCCTGGCGTGCGCGCTCGCACAGTGATCGGCATGGGGGGATGGCCTGTTCTAGAACTGTGCACACCGGTGCGTACATGGAACACAAGAAAAACTTAAGGTCCATGGAACACTGGACCTTCACGAGCGGGTAAAACTGATGGACCTCCAGCCCCGCATCCTCCTGGTTTGCGTGTCCCAAAAGATTCGGCATGATAGTTTGATTATAGGCAATGTCCGTGCAGAGGGGAATGGAAATTGGCTGACAAAAACCGTGTTCTGGTATAGAAATGCCTTTCTCGCCATGATACTGACCGGTACACGGCTCCAGCAGAAGGCAAACAGTCACCAGCGCGCACCCCGTTATCCAAATCCACTCACAGGTTATCCTTACCGCCATGATAGCAGCCCCTGTGTTCAGAACAAAAAAAGTGGCTTAGAATATTACCCCGGAGTTGCAAAAAGCCCAAATCAAACTCAGTCCACAAAAAGGTTGAGATGTCCTCTCTTCTCCGTCTATATAAAAAGGGAGAGGAGCCGAAAGTTAAAACAAAGTTAAATGCTTGAAAAATGCCATCGGTCGCTCTCCCCACATTCCTTATGCCAGTGTTCATAGAACTCTCCAAGAAAATGGAGGATTGCTGGTGAGGGATTTTTTTTATTCCAATCAAACCACTGAGAACCTGGGAAATTCCAATAAAGACTCGGTTTATGTTTTGTTGTTGCAGTTCGTTTCTTTACTGACCTGCTTCTTCGTATTGGAAACAACCGTATGACTTGAAAATGGAATGCGTAGACTAATTTCTTCCAGATTCCCACAAATCTTCGTTACATCACATTATAGGTTGAAGCAAAGTTGAAGTCTGCGAAACCTCATGGTTTTCCATCTCGCCTTTACAACTCAGCCAATGTTCAGCTCGAGGCTATCTACTACGATGGACCCGGCTCATAGTCTGTAGTAAAAGGCAAATCTCTTCAAAAAAAAAGTATACTACTCGTCAACCTAATTCTTCCCACACCGCTAAAACCGTGATCTGCCCTTCTGGAGAAACTTGCCAGATTGATCCCCACACCATACTGAGTTTGATCGGTTTCTTGGTGCCCACACATGCGTCTTTTTAGGGGCGCCTTGAAACCACACTTTCTCCACCAATTGAATGATTTGTTTTCTCTCCCATCTCGTCATTGATTGGAGTGAAGTGAAGAGGGTGGAGTTTTATGCTATCTTCAGCGATAACCTGGACGAGTTTTCTTTAAGCTGATTTGCTACTCAATTAAAATGGTGTAGAATATAAACGTTTTATATCAAATAGTTTTATATTCTATGTTGGGAGCGGGCTATAGATAATTTAGGAGACATTCAAGCATTAGAAGTTGAAAAATAACATTAGACCACCTCTTTTCAGCTTCTTAGACCTTCGTGAAGTAATTTATGTTATTTTGCATGCCTTATATCTCACTCTGTTTGTCAGGAAAGTGTCCAGGGTTAAACTCGTAAGCCAGGCCTGTGACAAAGTAGAGCAATAATTGTAATATTTATGGTATTGTTAATTCCAGAGTGGAGCCTATAGTTTCTGGTAAATCATCTTGGTTTATGGACTGCAGAAACTGTCAGGCAGCCAAGAACATTTTACTCATGGACTTGATTCTCCATTAAGTATGTTATAGAATTTTGCACATGGCTTATTCATCAAATGTAATTTTAAGTTGTTTGTTGAGTTTTTCAAAACAAATGTCCTTATAATGTAATTCTTGGTGAATGTCAGATCGTTTTCTGGATGGTGCGAGAGATGGCCTTGCATGCCAGTGATAGAGTCAAACTAATGGGCTGCTATTGTTGTAATGACCGACGCTGGAGATGAGAAGCAGGTACGGGGAGTCAACATTTATTCAGGAACAGGCAGGTAACAGAACAGGAACAGCGTTAGCACACGGGTAAACAACGATAGTTAATGCCGAAGCCGGGAACAGCTGGGAAACAGACAGATATAGGGGAGGTAATGACAGAGGTGATTGAGTCCACGTGAGTCCAGTGATCGCTGATGCGCGTGACGGGGGGGAAGGCAGGTGTGCGTAATGATGGTGGCAGAAGTGAGTAATGCTGGGGAGCCTGGCGCCTTCGAGCGCCAGGGAGGGGGAGTGGGAGCAGGCGTGACAATTGTACCCTATTGCATGGTAATGTATTAATGTTAATAAAAACATTAGCCTCTCCTTATTCCTAAACATTTTTCACATTTTCCTATTAATTGGATATCTTCACACCCACAACAGTGATTATCATGAGATAGCAGCACATAGCCTATATGATGTAACCATGTGATGTATCATCTATGTAGTTACATAGTAGTAGTCTATCCTCTTAGAAAAAAAGGGTTTCAAAGGGTTTCCTCAGCTGTCCCCATAGGATAACTCTTTTGGGCTCCATGTAGAACCCTTTCCACAGAGGGTTCTACATGGAACCCAAAAGGTTTCCACCTGGAACCAAAAAGGGTTCTTCAAAGGGTTCTCCTATGGGGACATCCAAAGAACCCTTTTAAGTTCAAGATAGAACCTTTTTTTTCTAAGAGTGTGGGTCTAGATTTTCCCTACATGGTTTTCATGGAGCTTGCTGTTTTGTATTGTGTGTGTAATATAATGACTGTTGGTTTTCTGTAGAGATGGTGGTCCACTGCGCTGGGAGAGCTTTTAGGGAGGAAATACCTTGATGCTTCCCATCTAGCATATGGATTTGCTGTTGCTCTCTCTCTCTCTTTATTTCTTCTACGTTCTGTATTTCAATCGAGGCTCCCAGAGCAGAGAAAGCCATACCGTACTACCCCTCCCGTCCTCCCCCCGTTCCCCTCAGAGAGACCAGCAGAACACAACCCCCGAGGTCTGAAAGTACAGCTGTGTATTTATACCATCCCTCTGAATCTATGCAGCAAACCATATGGGAATGTTTTTGACTCAGGGCTGAAAGCAAGCTACATTGAAAAAGAGAGAGCTCTGTGTGTGTGTGTGTGTGTGTGTGTGTGTGTGTGTGTGTGTGTGTGTGTGTGTGTGTGTGTGTGTGTGTGTGTGTGTGTGTGTGTGTGTGTGTGTGTGTGTGTGTGTGTGTGTGTGTGTGTGTGTGTGTGTGTGTGCGGACGTGTGTGTGTGTGTGTGTGTGTTTATACCTCAACTGTCACTGCAGTTTCTCAATGGGCCCTGCTAGCCTAAAGACTACCACTGTTCCCTCTCCTATATGAACACATTATAGACCTTAACCCCAATCTCCATCTGTTATGAATGACTATACAGATACAGTCTTTGTAATCTGTTATGAATGACTATACAGACATAGTCTTTGGGATCTGCATAATACGCCGTATCTAGGGACACACGCATGCTGATTCACGCTGTGGACGGTCAATCTAATTGGGTTTTATTCACCAGATAATCTAATGTAGTGTGACATTATAATGATATCTAATTGCTACACCACTATTTATTATATAGTGCACTACTTTTGACCAGGGCCCATTTGTGATGCAGACTCCAGGTGGGTGATGGGTTTCTTTAGAAAGCTCTGTTTTTGCTCTGCTCTACTGGCAACAGTGTGTCATACCTAACACTACGCTGTGGCTGCTACATAACCTAAGTAGGTGGCCTCTCCGTTTTGCCATCCTGTGACTGTTGATTATTACCAGGGAGTGAGAATGAATATCTCGCTGCTAAATCTTGAAACATTGATGGGAAATGTTGGTGAGAGTGCCTTTGTCTCTATTGATTAATGTAGAGTATGCCAGAGCTTGCCAATACTTTCTCTTGCACACTGTTCAAGCAGTATATTTGAATTCCATTCAACCACAACAATACGTACACTACT
>NC_088218.1:23145801-23163301 GCF_036934945.1 Oncorhynchus masou masou
GAACCCCATTTACACACACACACACACACACACACACACACACACACACACACACACACACACACACACACACACACACACACACATACACACAATGCTCCATGCATGAACACCATTTACACACACACACACACACACACACACACACACACACACACACACACACACACACACACACATACACACACACACACACATACACACAATGCTCCATGCATGAACCCAATTTACACACACACATACACACAATGCTCCACGCATTAACCCCATTTATAAAATAACATTTTTTTTAATTCGGAGAAAATTAGTGATATTTCCCACTGAAAATGTACGTGGGTGTGAGGTGCAGAGGGCAGTGAGAGGGTGGGATATGACTGTATGTCTTACAATCCTTGTGTAAACTAAGTGGTATGTCAGGCAGCCATCTTGGATTCATCACAACAAAATGAAGAGAGAAACCCCCACTGAGGTTCTTGAGTTTGGCTCTGTTAAAACTAGCTGTGCCTCAGGTCTAGATGGAGGATTTTATAAACATAGGGTTGCTTGAGACAGCTGAGGATTTAAGCTTACATTAACCTGGGATGATAGATTGTGTGTCTGTGTTAAATGTGTGTTATCCAGCTCATACTGTGATCTACTGTACAGTATGTCTGTGGGTTAACACCTGTGAACATCAATCCAGCGCACCCCACGGGTTTAGCAACAAGGTGGTGTGTGTGTGTGTGTGTCCATGGACACGTGTACAGTATGTGTACGTACGTGTGAAACATACTAGTAGAAGAAACCGCAAGAGAGCGCTAAAACAAGTTATAAGTGCGATGGAGTGACAAGGATAGAGAACAGGGATTAAATTACTGAATGGGGGGATGGGCGGGGGGGAAGAGGAGTTGTAGGGAGGGGGCTAAAGGGGGGGCAGTCTCTAGAGAGGAGTCTTGCGATTACTTACTCACCACTCTCAGTATGGAAGGTAAAAGCGAATGAAAATACATTTATATTCTGAGGCAGCACCAGCAACCACACCGCTCTGGCTGGCTCATGTTGAATTTATCCAGCTCCCTTCCCTCCCTGAAACACACACCGCTCTGGCTGGCTCATGTTGAATTTATCAAGCTCCTTTCCCTCCCTGAAACACACACCGCTCTGGCTGGCTCATGTTGAATTTATCAAGCTCCCTTCCCTCCCTGAAACACACACCGCTCTGGCTGGCTCATGTTGAATTTATCAAGCTCCTTTCCCTCCCTGAAACACACACCGCTCTGGCTGGCTCATGTTGAATTTATCCAGCTCCCTTCCCTCCCTGAAACACACACCGCTCTGGCTGGCTCATGTTGAATTTATCAAGCTCCTTTCCCTCCCTGAAACACACACCGCTCTGGCTGGCTCATGTTGAATTTATCAAGATCCTTTCCCTCCCTGAAACACACACCGCTCTGGCTGGCTCATGTTTCATTTATCCAGCTCCCTTCCCTCCCTGAAACACACACCGCTCTGGCTGGCTCATGTTGAATTTATCAAGCTCCTTTCCCTCCCTGAAACACACACCGCTCTGGCTGGCTCATGTTGAATTTATCCAGCTCCCTTCCCTCCCTGAAACACACACCGCTCTGGCTGGCTCATGTTGAATTTATCCAGCTCCCTTCCCTCCCTGAAACACACACCGCTCTGGCTGGCTCATGTTTCATTTATCCAGCTCCCTTCCCTCCCTGAAACACACACCGCTCTGGCTGGCTCATGTTGAATTTATCCAGCTCCCTTCCCTCCCTGAAACACACACCGCTCTGGCTGGCTCATGTTGAATTTATCCAGCTCCCTTCCCTCCCTGAAACACACACCGCTCTGGCTGGCTCATGTTTCATTTATCCAGCTCCCTTCCCTCCCTGAAACACACACCGCTCTGGCTGGCTCATGTTTCATTTATCCAGCTCCCTTCCCTCCCTGAAACACACACCGACAGGCACAAATTAACACACACACCTACGGGCATACACTCAGACATATATTTATCTGCATGCACGTGCACACAAACGCATACACACGAACGCACGCACACACGCACACATTGATAACATTCACCATATACATTATTGTTTTATTCACAAATCCATGACTATGTAGGATCAGCCTGTTACTACTCAGCCATAGTGACAGATACTATTTAAACTAAAACCAGTAATCATTGTTAATTAGTGCTTCTCTTACTCCCACAAACTGGATCCCTGTAACCTGCGTACCTCCTGCCAGTAAGCATATCTCTCCTTCTCATGTACTCTTTCAGTCTCTCTCTCTTTCCCTTCCTTCCATCTTTTCATCTCCCCCACTATATTATCCTCCCGTCATCCGAATTCCAGAGAAAGTGGTGTTGAGAAAGACCAGGCCTCTCCTCTCCAACAGATCTTTCTCTATCTCTCTCTGTCTATCTGTCTATCTCCCTTAACCTCTCTCTCCCTTGCCCTCTCTCCCTCTCTCTCTCTCTTGCCCTCACTCTCTCTCAGTGTCTCCATCTCCCCTTCTCCTCCCTCTGACACACACACACCTACACACACACTGGAGGTCATTGGGCCTATCTTATTGCCCACCTCAGAGATACCATAGCCTCACAGATTACATAGGATCTGTATAGATGGTTTATTTAAGCAGTAAGGCCCGAGGAGGTGTGGTATATGGCCAATAAAAGTGGAGGAGAGATTGACTTCATCACTACTTTTATTTATGAGAGGTATTGACATGTTAAATGCACCGAGCTGTCTGTCTAAACGACTGGTGCACAGCTCGGACACCCATGCATATCCCACAAGACATTCCACAAGAGGTCTCTTCACAGTCCCCAAGTCCAGAACAGACTATGGGAGGCACACAATACTACATAGAGCCATGACTACATGGAACTCTATTCCACGTCAAGTAACTAACGCAAGCAGTAAAATTAGATTTAAAAAACAGATAAAAAACACCTTATGGAACAGCGGGGACTGTGAAGCCACACAAATATTGGCACAGACACACACACACACACACACACACACACACACACACACACACACACACACACACACACACACACACACACACACACACACACACACACACACACACACACACACACACACACACACACACACATACGATAACATACGCACAATACATACACATGGATTTAGTACTGTAGATATGGTGGTAGTGGTGGAGTAGGGGCCTGAGGGCACAGTGTGTGCTGAAATCTGTGATAAGCTGCCTTAGTTTTGCTGGACCCCAGGAAGAGTAGCTGCTGCTTCGGCAGCTATTGGGGATCCATAATAAATACAAATACAAAATACAAATATACCACGGCTAAGAGCTGTTCTTAGGCACGACGCAACGTGGACTGCTTGGACAAAGCCCTTAGCCTGGTATATTCTGGTATATTCTGGTATATTCTGGTATATTCTGCTATAGTGGCCATATACCACAAACCGCTGAGGTGCCTTATTGCTATTAAAAATGGGTTTTTATTTTTATTTTTTATTTTACCTTTATTTATACCTTTTTTTCACATTGAGATAATATCTCTTTTCCAAGAAAGACCTGGTCCAATAGCAGCAGGGGGAACAACGTTTCAGACAAAACAACTTACATACACTAAAACAACATTAAACTAAACTATAAACACACATACAGTACAACAATTACATATTATATACGTTACCAACAATTATTTACGGTCTGAAATACCACGGCTGTCAGCAAATCAGCATTCAGGGCTAAAACTACCCATTTTATAATCGCCCTATAATGGTCTAATCATGAATGCTTATAGGTTAAAACCGCATTCCAGCCCGTGTCTATTCCCCAAGTTACCACCTGTAATACATCTGTGTGTAGCTGGTGAGATGAGTCTGGCGCAAGACAGCAGATATGAGTAATGAAAGCAATTTTACTCAATAATGGGGTGACACGATAGTACCCTGCCTGCTGCCTCGACTCTCTGAGGAACCCCCCCCAGCACCTACCAGCAGTGTGCCCTCTGTGGCCACAGATGGTGCAGGGAATGACCCCTCCTCTGGTCGCCCTAAGCGCAGCACCTCCCAGCTCCATGGGAATCGGATCGGAGGTGCTGGGGGATGGAACTGACGGTCCCCGATCCGGGCGTCCTCCCGTGGCCAGCAGGTTGTCCAGCCGGATGGACAGGTCCACCAGCTGGTCCAACGTGAGGGTGGGGTCTCGGCAGGCCAACTCCCGATGTACGTCCTCGCACAGACTGCACCAGTAGTGATCGATCAGGGCCCTGTCGTTCCATCCTGCGCTGGCGGCTAGGGTCCGGAAGTCCAAAGCGAAATCCTGCGCGCTCCTTGTCCCCTGCCTCAGGTGGAACAGACGCTCGACCCTGACGCTGGACACTTGCCATTTTCGGGTCGAAAACTGCCCAAAAGCGGCGGGTGAACTCTGCGTAATGGTTCAACGCCGTGTCTCCCTCACTCCATACAGCGTTGGCCCACTCCAGGGCTTTGCCTGAGAGGCAGGAGATAAGGGTGGACACGCTCTCACGTCCCGAAGGAGCCAGGTGGACGTCACCAGGTAGAGCTCCAGCTGGAGTAGGAGCCCCTGGCATCTGGCAGCCGTCCCATCATACTCCCTCGGGAGTGTGAGCCGAATCCCGCTGGGACTGGGTGAAGGAGGAGTGGACCGTGGACCGTGGACCGTGGACCCTGCTGTAGTGAGGCTGGTGGAGGCATTGGAAAACTTCCTTCTCTCTGCCATCTATCCATCGTCTGCAGCACGCAATTCATTGCGGTGCCCGGATGTTGTAACAAGTTCGCGTGCTGCTGGACTCGCTCTTCGACCGAGAAAGGGGGGCCGTCTGCTCCCTCTCACTCCATTTCAGGTGAGTAATTCTGTAATGCCTCTGTGTGGAGCTGGTGAGATGAGTCTGGCGCAGGACAGCAGATATGAGTAATGAAAGCAATTTTACTCAATAATTTAAAAATATACGTCGTAAAAATACAAGGCCACAAATACGGACAAAGACAAAACAAATAGAAAATGAAAAGTGGATCGGCGATGGCTAGAAAGCCGGTGACGTTGACTGCTGAACGCCGCCCGAACAAGGAGAGGAACCGACTTCGGCAGAAGTCGTGACACCACCAGTTAAATATATGCATTAAAATGCCTATTTATTCTCTTCCATCTTACTGCGCAATCCACTGTCTCATCAGCCCAGCCAGGCAATTTATAAACTTGATCTGCACTATTAAAAGCATCTACACATCATCTCAATTTTAGACAAATATTTTGTTTTCAACATTGGAGATTTATATAAATCTTGCTGTCTGTCTCTCCAACATTTGCAACATTGTATCAATATTCAAAATCGATCTCCTGCTGTCCTACAGTAATGAAAGTGTCAGGAGTCAAGGAATCAGCATCATTTGCTATATACACTGCTCAAAAAAATAAAGGGAACACTTAAACAACACAATATAACTCCAAGTCAATCACACTTCTGTGAAATCAAACTGTCCACTTCGGAAGCAACACTGATTGACAATCAATTTCACATGCTGTTGTGCAAATGGAATAGAAAACAGGTGGAAATTATAGGCAATTAGCAAGACACCCCCAATAAAGGAGTGGTTCTGCAGGTGGTGACCAGCATGACCTCCAGCATGACCGGTTTGGCGGTGGGTCAGTCATGGTGTGGGGTGGCATTTCTTTGGAGGGCAGCACAGCCCTCCATGTGCTCGCCAGAGGTAGCCTGACTGCCATTAGGTACCGAGATGAGATCCTCAGACCCCTTGTGAGACCATATGCTGGTGCGGTTGGCCCTGGGTTCCTCCTAATGCAAGACAATGCTAGATCTCATGTGGCTGGAGTGTGTCAGCAGTTCTTGCAAGAGGAAGGCATTGATGCCATGGACTGGCCCGCCCGTTCCCCAGACCTGAATCCAATTGAGCACATCTGGGACATCATGTCTCGCTCCATCCACCAACGCCACGTTGCACCACAGACTGTCCAGGAGTTGACGGATGCTTTAGTCCAGGTCTGAGAGGAGATCCCTCAGGAGACCATCCGCCACCTCATCAGTAGCATTGTAGGGAGGTCATACAGGCATGTGGAGGCCACACACACTACTGAGCCTCATTTTGACATGTTTTAAGGACATTACATCAAAGTTGGATCAGCCTGTAGTGTGGTTTTCCACTTTAATTTGGAGTGTGACTCCAAATCCAGACCTCCATGGGTTGATAAATTTGATTTCCATTGATCATTTTTGTGTGAATATTTCATTCATTCAGATCTAGGATGTGTTATTTTAGTGTTCCCTTTATTTTTTTGAGCAGTGTATATACAATAACCTATCAATAGAAAATAGGTCAACGTAACAAAATGCAGCTAGTCTGCAGTCTTTCCAGCTTCAGTTAGAAGTGATTGTGTTAGCTGTGTTGTTGGCTAGCTCCTCTGAACAACGGTGTCCTGAGGAGAGAGCACATTTTCTATGTCAGGTGAAATCACACATCATTAGCTCATTGTTGTGGATGTATCCAAATAAATGTCACTAGAAAACAGCTTAAACAAACGCAAATGCAGCCACTTTGCTGTTATTCTGGATGCTTTTCAATGTGACTGTATGTCGGCCGTAGTTGGCTAGCTAGCAAGCAAGGGATGAGAACGTTGCCAGCCAGTATAGCAATGGAACATTTAGAACAAATGACTGGGTCGCGTCCATAGATACAGAACAAAAAGACTGAATGACTGTGTCACGTCTCTGGCAACCAAACCGATAGAACAAACGACCAGCCGGCTTGGGTAGCAACCCTAGATCTGTGTCGGGACTATATCTTGTGGGAGGATGAAACAGTATGAATAAATGAATCCAAATAACTTTTTTATTCAAATATGTAAATCATTATTTGAATATGTTGGTAACCCATTGTATAAAAGTGATAATGTCCTCGAAGCTGGTGTTTGGGGAATATATAGGCACAGTTTTCCAATATAACAACACCCGTGCCAATATATACTCCAAACACCGGCTTCTCAGGCATTATCACTTAATTATAAACTGGGTGGTTCGAGCCCTGAATGCTGATTGGCTGAAAGCCATAGTATATCAGACCGTATACCACAGGTATAACAAAACATTTATTTTTACTTCTCTAATTACGTTGGTAACCAGTTTATAAATAGCAATAAAGCACAGAGGGGTGTGGTATATGGCCAATATAACACGGCTAAGGGCTGTGTTCAGGCACTCCACGTTGCGTTGTGCATAAGAACAGCCCTTAACCGTGGTATATTGGCCATATACCACACCCCCTGTGCCTTATTGCTTAAATATACCACGCCTAAGGGTGGTTTATTCGCATGATGCGAAGCGGAGTGCCTCGATGCAGCACTTAGCAGTTTATTGGCCATATGTCACAAACCCATGTGGTGCCATATTGCTATTATATTTCGAATATAACAGTAAACAAGTTGTGTCATGGTATGTTGTCTGGTATACACACGGCTGGAATGATGTTTCAGTATCCAGGACTGAAGCTACCCGGATTATAATAGTCATTTAATGGGAGTTGTAGGCTCCCTTTGCTGGATCACATATCAGACTGGGATGTATGCTGTCCATTGTCTCTCTGATTCGTTTGCCAGATGTGAGAGCGAAGGGCCCCTGAACCACAAAGCTCTTTCACAGCTAATATTCCCATAATGACAACCAGAGATGAGCCAACATAAAGATCCCAGCGATGAACCAACACAGAGATAGATTAAGGCTTTCCCCAATTTCATGATATTACATACACATCCAGAAGACTTGAGTAACTCTATAAAGTGTAACTCAGGACTGATACAGCACTCTGTGTGAAATTGGTAGAGATCCTGGAAAAGTCAACAAAGCATCTCTTTGAATTTGCTAGTGCAATGCAGTGAAGGATTTACCTATGGGAGAAGTGGATATGTACCGATGGACTGGTTTCCCAGCACAGCAGCGCTATGGTCCGACTGTGTCGGTGTTGCTCAGCTGATGATGCCTTTTCCTGCTGTTCCACAGGTCTTGCTTGGTCACGTGATACCGTTGAGCGCCTCAGACAGATGGATGAAGTGAAAGAAAGAGTCAACCTTTATCTCCCCTTTAGCCCTTTCCCTCGTCCCCTTGATGCCCGCTCTGGGAAGGTTCCCAGGGGACCGTTTCAGGAGGAGAGCTTGGATATGAGAGAGTTGCTCTGGGGAAGAAACATCAGTACGTCTCAAATCTGATAACCACCACTTCAAAGAGCCACTTAAAGTCAGGGCTTTGTCTTCAAAAAAAATGGGTTCATCCACTGATATGAACCATATTGTAACCAGCTTAAACAAGGCTTCTGAATGATCTGTGTCACGTGTGATTTGGATGATCCCCTAGAATCTAGATCTCTACTTTCTGATACATTTACCCAATTTAGTCACCCCCGCCATTGCTACAAGGCTGTAGCAGTGTCATGGTCGTATTCTGATGATTCCACTAATAAGTGGTTACTTGCTTGCTAGTAATTATACGTCCTGCTTTCATTAGGGTGGAACGGGTGCATCTGATTGTGGCCCTCTGTTGTCATCTAACTGGACTGTTGTAATACAGACCGTGGTGTAGTGGATATGGAATGTAGTGCGTACAGAATCAACTGCTGTCACAGACAATGTGTGAGGCTCTTGGACCTGTCTGAGAAGCTGATGCAACTAGCTGAAATGAAGCCAGTAGACTGTGACACTGACATGACATCACCGGAGTTCAATTACCAAAGATACTACAATCAAAGACAAGAACCTGCGACGCGATCACAGATCAGCCAATCTCATAATGACTTATACGATCACAGGGGGGGGGGGGGGAACTTTCTTCATCTGGCTTTATTCATCGTTGATCTCTGATTTCATAAGATCAAAGAATATGGAGAAAGTTGTGCTTTCAACCCACGCATTGGCTCCGTTAACCTTTACATATTGAGGAATTAAAGTAGAGTGCCTCGTGGGTGACAAGAGTGACAACAGCACCCCCCGCTACAAACCTCCACCCCAACACCCTCTCTAGACATTCTCAGATTCTCTATTGTCAGATTTCAGAGAGCACCTTTTATGCCACGAAGTCTTTGAAATGAAATAAAAGATATTGTGTAAAAAGGGCAGGAAGGGTTCTGGGGATTCCTGCACTGTTGGACGGTATGTTAAAAGAGCACATGATATTAACATCCCATTACCATCCCATTCACACACATTAACATGACAAGCTGCCTGAAGGGGGGGCCCAGTGCACCCTGGGATACCCCGGACAATAGAGCTCCTCCCACAGGTCAGTCACAGGGAGGAGGAGAGAAAAGAAGAGAGGAGAAGAGAGAGAAAAAATAAGAGAGAGAGTTGAGGGAGAAAGAAGTAGGGCTGGTGTAAGGGAAAAGGGTAGAGCGGGACAAAGAGAAAGTGTAGAATAGGCAGGGGGATACAAAAAAGAGGAGTTTGAGTGGGCGGACTAACTTGAGGGAGAGACGCAGACTGAAAAGTGATCTGAAAGGCATCTGGAGCTATAGGACCCTGAGATTGTGGAACATAAACTATGGTTCTGTGGAGAAAGTAGCCAACTGGTCCAACTCTGCATGCATTCACGTGCACTGTTTACACACAACCTCAAATGACAGACCATCTTTACTTGATTTCAAGAGTCGCTAATACAACTGGTATTGCTAATATCTCTTGAATGAAATGTTATGTAATGAATTAGTGATAGTAATAAGGACACTGTAAAGTCTTTCATGTAAATCATGGAGATTTTAATTGTATTTCTCTGTTCAGCCCTCCACTTGTCCCACCGACTCATCTCGCACAAACAAGCCTCAGTCTTGCACAACACCACAAGTGTTCCCAAAGTCATCAATATTTATCAGTCAACACCCTCTCCTACTGAAGTTTAGAGTCTGGCAAATGTTGTAGCCGAACACCGTCCTCTCTCACTCGCTCTCTCTCTCCCCGCCTCCTCTCTCTTCCCCCCCTCTGTTTTCTTTATAGATGTTTGCCCCAAGGCCTTGGCCACAGTTCATGCACGACAAAAACACTTGTCGATTTTTGCATCATTTGCTGACCCGCAGAGGTCACTGGGGGTCAAAGGGTCATGGGTAGAGGCTTTGACTGAA
Source organism: Oncorhynchus masou masou (assembly GCF_036934945.1). NCBI lineage: Eukaryota > Metazoa > Chordata > Actinopteri > Salmoniformes > Salmonidae > Oncorhynchus > Oncorhynchus masou. The sequence goes on from NC_088218.1 coordinate 23,155,929, forward strand.
TTGTGCAGTGGCCATTTTGGAGGGAGAGCAGAGCAGACCTTTTCTCTTTCTTCTCTCTTTCCTCTCTGTTCTCCTCCGTCTTCTGAAGTCGGAGATGTGTCCTCCCTTCTCAATAAATCTTTGTCACTTCCTCAGTTGAACAGGGTTCATGTTCCAACTGAATTCAGGCCTTAATTTTCACTTCTTCCATCCCTATTCTTTTTCAATTTGGTGCCTTGATGTACCGGTATGTCTTTTCTATTGGGAGGGAGTTAGTCCTTTCGAGGTAACACATGCAAATCATTTCTATCTGAGACAAATGTGTGTCTAGACGTCTTATCAGTGTGTGGCTGCCATATATGTGTCTATGACTCCTGGAGGCACAGTCTCCTCCTGTGTGATTGACTGGGTTAAGCTCTGCGTGGAGAGGGAACACGAGAGGCTTCCTGAAGCCTGATCACTCGCAGTGTGAGTCTAGTCATGGCACTGAGATGCCCCTGTGTGAGAAAGCAGAGAGCAGAGCAACACACTCAGAACACCAAGAGAGATGCCAGAGGAGGAGAGAGAGAGGAAGGGGCTGGAATTCGATAAGTGGTTTGAGTTTTAGAGAGGGAGGGAGGAATTGAGAATCCATTTGAAAGTTTCAGCTGCCATTGCAAAATAATCATTGTATTGCTCTATGTTTAACTGTAACCCATATTGCTATGGGGCAGTTTCAGGACCCTCCTAAACCTCGTCCGTCCGTCCGTCCGTCTGTCTAGTGAATGGACAGAAGAATGTGCCAGGGAGCCCTGAGTGCAGCCAATCACAGTCTAAGGAGACGCAACGCGCCATTAGGCAAAACACATGAGCTGTCCTTCCAGAAATAGCCCTGGGTTCATTACTAGCTGCCCCCGCTTCCCCTCTTCCCTGCTCCCCTCTCCCCCTCTCCCCTCTCCCTCCCACAGGCACAGAGGGGTAGAGGCTTGGGGCTCAAAGGGGTAGGGCAACCTAAACATAGACCTCTGGCTGGGGGGAGGGGAGAGAGGGAAGGGGGTGTGGAGGATGTTCAAGCGGCCAATTGTTTCTATATGAGAAACTTGACCACATGGTCATTAGTGGCCTGATAAAGCTCAGTGGGAGTAGAGGATGTGTCCGGTCGGAGTCAACCTAAACACTGCTGTAAATCTCTGCACTGAACTGTCACGGTGATGATGAGTGCACACATCTGTGGTGATGAGTACTCGTCTTTAGTTGGGGTCAGAAATAGAGAGAGAAGAGCACATGACAGCAGCTAACAGCTTTTCCCAAGTCACTACTCTACTATAGGAAGAATGATACATAAACTGTAAGTATGTGAAGAGTGTGAACTGTCGGACCTGCAGACATGGACTAGCAAAGACAACAGCTAGCCTCCGCTGGGAAAGAGGTCACACGTCTAGCGAAGAGGAACACAAGGTTAGGACAATTACAGGGCTACTCTGGGATTCTCTGGCCTGCTCTGGGCTTCTCTGTGCTGCTCCTCTGGGATTCTCTGGCCTGCTCTGGGCTTCTCTGTGCTGCTCCTCTGGGATTCTCTGGCCTGCTCTGGGCTTCTCTGTGCTGCTCCTCTGGGATTCTCTGTGCTGCTCTGGGCTTGTCTGTGCTGCTCTGGGCTTCTCTGTGCTGCTCCTCTGGGATTCTCTGTGCTGCTCTGGGCTTGTCTGTGCTGCTCCTCTGGGCTTCTCTGTGCTGCTCCTCTGGGCTTCTCTGTGCTGCTCCTCTGGGCTTCTCTGTGCTGCTCTGGGCTTCTCTGTGCTGCTCTGGCCTGCTCTGGGCTGCTCTGGGCTACTCTGGCCCGCTCTGGGCTGTTATGGCCTGCTCTGGCCTTGCTCTGGGCTGCTCTGGGCTGCTCTGGGCTACTTTGGCCTGCTCTGGGCTACTCTGGCCTGCTCTGGCCTACTCTGGCTTGCCCTGGCCTTGCTCTGGGCTTCTCTGTGCTGCTCTGGCCTGCTCTGGGCTGCTATGGCCTGCTCTGGCCTTGCTCTGGGCTTCTCTGTGCTGCTCTGGGCTGAAGGACTGAGGAGACACAGATATGTAAGCACCCACCCTTACATGCAGTTCAAGCGAGAATGTGGACATAAACACACACACACACATACACACACGTACACACACACTAAAGAGAGAAAGCGACACACACACACACACACACACACTCACACAGTGTAAGGTTCTGCTTTTCTTTTCTTAGTCAACCTTGTGTTCTTTGTCTTTGTGTTCTTGAACGTAGCCCTGTTTCTTTGTGTTCTGGAACATAGCTCTGTCTTCCATTTTTGTTCATTGATTTCACCTGTGTTCATTTCTCACCTGGTCTCATCAGCTCCCTATTTTGTCCAGTTCTTTCTGTTTGTATGGTTGTGAGGTATTGTTTGTTTTTGACTGCCTACCTGTGCTTGACCATTGCCTGCGACCACGATTCCTGCCTTCTGCAAAGGCTTAATTAACATCTACCGCGATCTGCTCGTGTATATACACCTTGTTCTCCCTGACTATTCATTACACACAGACAGCGATGCATGCTGACACACACACATAAACTCAGCAAAAAAATAACGTTCTGTCACTGTCAACATCGTTTATTTTCAGCAAACTTAACATGTGTAAATATTTGTATGAACATAACAAGATTCAACAACTGAGACATGAACTGAAAAAGTTCCACAGACATGTGACTAACAGAAATGGAACAATGTGTCCCTGAACAAAGGGGTTGGGGGTCAATATCAAAAGTAACAGTCAGTATCTGGTGTGGACACCAGCTGCATTAAGTACTGCAGTGCATCTCCTCCTCATGGACTGCACCAGATTTGCCAGTTCTTGCTGTGAGATGTTACCCCTCTCTTCCACCAAGGCACCTGCAAGTTCCCGGACATTTCTGGGGGAATGGCCCTAGCCCTCACCCTCCGATCCAACAGGTCCCAGACGTGCTCAATGGGATTGAGATCCGGGCTCTTTGCTGGCCATGGCAGAACACTGACATTCCTGTCTTGCAGGAAATCACACACCGAATGAGCAGTATGGCTCGTGACATTGTCATGCTGGAGGGTCATGTCAGGATGAGCCCGCAGGAAGGGTACCACATGAGGGAGGAGGATGTCTTCCCTGTAACGCACAGAGTTGAGATTGCCTGCAATGACAACAAGCTCAGTCCGATGATGCTATGACACCCCCCCCCAGACCATGACGGACCCCCTCCACCTCCAAATCGATCCCGCTCCAGAGTATAGGCCTCGGTGTAATACTCATTCCTTGGACGGTAAACACAAAACCGTGACCCGTAAGTGAAGAGCACTTTTTCCCAGTCCCGTCTGGTCCAGCGACAGTGGGTTTGTGCCCATAGGCGTCATTGTTGCAGGTGATGTCTGCTGAGGACCTGCCTTACAACAGGCCTACAAGCGATCAGTCCAGCCTCTCTCAGCCCATTGCGGACAGTCTGAGCACTGATGGAGGGATTGTGTGTTACCCGTTTTGTAACTGGGCAGTTGTTGTTGGCATCCTGTACCTGTCCAGCAGGTGTGATGTTCAGATGTACCAATCCTGTGCAGGTGTTGTTACACGTGGTCTGCCGCTGCGAGGACGATCAGCTGTTTGTCCTGTCTCCCTGTAGCGCTATCTTAGGCGTCTCACAGTACGGACATTGCAATTTATTGCCCTGGCCACATCTGCAGTCCTCATGCCTCCTTGCAGCTTGCCTAAGTCACGTTCACGCAGATGAGCAGGGACCCTGGGCATCTTTCTTTTGGTGTTTTTCAGAGTCAGTAGAAAGGCCTCTTTAGTGTCCTAACTTTTCCTAACTGTGACCTCAATTGCCTACCGTCTGTAAGCTGTTAGTGTCTTAATGACCGTTCCAACGGTGCATGTTCATGTAATGTTTGTGGTTCATTGAACAAGCATAAACAGTGTTTAAACCCTTTACAATGGAGATCTGTGAAGTTATTTGGATTTTTACCAATTATCTTTGAAAGACAGTGTCCCGAAAAAGGGACGTTTCTGTCTTTAGCTGAGTTTACATGCGTTTATGTAAAACACATATTGCCGTGGCATTTATTTGGTGTGAAAGTCACACAGGGATGTGATTCCCTTGAGAGAAGAAATATGACTGGCTCATTCCTTTACCGATGGGATGACCCTCCGTCCCGACCTTCATGGTGGAGGTGGAGAAAGATGTCTGGAGGATGAGACAGGACTGATTGCAGGGTGTCGGACCTCTGAGCTGCATGGGGTTGGGATCCAAATCAAATCAAGTTTTATTGGTCACATACACATGGTTAGCAGATAATAATGTAAGTGTAGCGAAATGCTTGTGCTTCGAGTTCCGACCGTGCAGTAAGGTAAAACATCTGGCAGTTAATCCACTGTTCCGTTGTTGAAAATAAGAATTTGTTCTTAACTGATTTGCCTAGTTAAATAAAGGTAAATTTTTATTATTATATCTAACAATTTTTCAACAACTATCTTATACACTCAAGTGTAAAGGAATGAATAAGAATATGTACATATAAATACATGGATGAGTGATGGCCATGCAGCATAGGCAAGATGCAGTAGATAGTATAGAGTACAGTATATACAGTTGAAGTCGGAAGTTTACATAAATTTAGTCATTAAAACTAGTTTTTCAATCACTCCACAAATTTCTTAACCAACTATAGTTTTGGCAAGTCGGTTAGGAGATCTACTTTGTGCATGAAGTAATTTTTCCTACAATTGTTTACAGACAGATTATTTCACTTATAATTTCACTATAATCACAATTCCAGTGGGTCAGAAGATTACAAACACTAAGTTGACTGTGCCTTTAAACAGCCTGAAAAATTACAGAAATGATGTCATGGCTTTAGAAGCTTCTGATAGGCTAATTGACATAATTTGAGTCAATTGGAGGTGTACCTGTGGATGTATTTCAAGGCTAACCTTCAAACCCAGTGCCTCTTTGCTTGACATCATGGGAAAATCAAAAGAAATCAGTCAAGACCTCAGAAAAAAAATTGTAATCCTCCACAGGTCTGGTTCATCCTTGGGAGCAATTTCCAAATGCCTGAAAGTACCACGTTCATCTGTACAAACAATAGTACGCAAGTATAAACACCATGGGACCACGCAGTTGTCATTCCGCTCAGGAAGGAGACGCGTTCTGTCTTCTAGAGATAAACGTATTTTGGTGCAAAAAGTGCACATCAATCTCAGAACAACAGCAAAGGACCATGTGAAGATGCTAGAGGAAACAGGTACAAAAGTATCTATATCCACAGCAAAACTGAGTCCTATATCGACATAACCTGAAAGGCCGCTCAGCACGGAAGAAACCACTGCTCTAAAATTGCATAACAAAGCCAGACTACGGTTTGCAACTACACATGGTGACAAAGATCGTACTTTTTGGAGAAAAAAATAGAACTGTTTGACCATCGTTATGTTTGGAGGAAAAAGGGGGAGGCTTGCAAGCCAGAGAACACCATCCCAACCGTGGAGCACGGGAGTGGCAGCATCATGTTGTGGGGGTGCTTTGCTGCAGGAGGGACTGGTGCACGTCACAAAATAGAGGGCTTCATGAGGAAAGAAAATGATGTGGATATATTGAAGCAACATCAGTCAGGAAGTTGAAGCTTGGTCGCAAATGGGTCTTTCAAATGGACACTGACCCCAAGTATACTTCCAAAGTTGTGGCAAAATGGCTTAAGGACAACAAAGTCAAGGTATTAGAGTGGCCATCACAAAGCCCTGACCTCAATCCTATAGAAAATTTGTGGGCAGAACTGAAAAGCGTGTGCGAGCAAGGAGGCCTACAATCCTGACTCAGTTACACCAACTCTGTCAGGAGGAATGGGCCAAAATTCACCCAACTTATTGTGGGAAGCTTGTGGAAGGCTCCCCGAAATGTTTGACCCAAATTAAACAAGGCATTAAACAAGGCAGTGCTACCAAATACTAATTGAGTGTATGTACACTTCTGACCCACTGGAAATGTGATGAAAGAAATAAAAGCTGAACTAAATCATTCTCTCTACTATTATTCTGACATTTCACATTCTTAAAATAAAGTGGTGATCCTAACTGACCTAAGACAGGACATTTTTACTCGGATTAAATGTCAGGATTTGTGAAAAACTGAGTTTAAATGTATTTGGCTAAGGTGTATGTAAACTTCTGACTTCGACTGTACACATGAGATGAGAAATGGAGGGTATGTAAACATGACATAAAGTGGCATTGTTTAAAGTGACTAGTGATACATTTATTACATCCAATTTTTTATTATTACAGTGGCTAGAGATTTGAGTCAGTATGTTGGCAGCAGCCACTCAATGGTAGTGATGGCTGTTTAACAGCCTGATGGCCTTGAGATAGAAGTCTCTCGTCCCCAGCTTTGATGCACCTGTACTGGCCTCGCCTTCTGGATGATAGCGGGGTGAACAGGCAGTGGCTCGGGGGGTCGTTGTCCTTGATGATCTTTTTGGCCTTCCTGTGACATTGGGTGGTTTTAGGTGTCCTGGAGGGCAGGTAGTTTGTCCCTGGTGATACGTTGTGCAGTCCTCACTACCCTCTGGAGAGACTTACGGTTGTGGGCGTACCAGGCGGTGATAGAGCCCGACAGGATGCTCTCGATTGTGCATCTGTAAAAGTTTGTGAGTGTTTCAGTGACAAGCCATGCTTCTTCAGCCTCCTGAGGTTGAAGAGACACTGTTGCGCCTTCTTCACCACGCTGTCTGTGGTTGGACCATTTCAGTTTGTCTGTGATGTGTACGCCGAGAAACTTACAACTTTCCACATTTTCCACCTCCCCCAGCAAGACTCAGAGAAGACAGAGATGGGACTAGAGATGGGATTAGAGATTAGGGCAGAAGACACACAGAGACACGGCCAGGCAGGCTTCAGTGAAGACATCATCTGGGCATGGCATCTTTGGTTGATCTCTCTCTCTTTTTCTGACAGGCAGGCAGGCAGACACGCACATAACCTCCCCTTTTCTTACCAGAAGATGCATTCTAAATGGTGTGCTCAATGTCAGTGTGTTTGAGCAGAGTGATTTCAGAGACTCACTCAAGGCACCTCACTGTGGCTGTGAAAGGCGTAGAACAGCTTGATCTCTGGAACAGAAAGGGCTCTATTCAATCTGTATTGCTGAAGTGTTACAGATGGCACACTAGAAATGCCAAAGTTATTTCCTATTGATCCGACAGACTACGCTAACACAGGAAAATTTCAAATCAAATCAATTTCAAATCAAGCTGGAACGCTGAATTTCGATTTGAATAGAGCTCTAAATTAATACTCAACAAACCCTGGAATTCAACAGTTCACACAAGAAAGACCGAATGGAATTAAGCCCTTTAAGCGGCAAAGCTTTGACCCCAGACCTTCTTATTTAGTCA